>NW_027184824.1:0-154203 GCF_040668555.2 Bombus flavifrons | reverse complement strand
TATAACGTTATATAGTATTACGTTATAACGTTATGTAGTATCACCGTATAACGTATAACGTTATATAGTATTACGTTATAACGTATAACGTAATATAGTATTACGTTATAACGTATAACGTTATATAGTATTACCATATAACGTATAACGTTATATAGTATCACCATATAACTTATAACGTTATATAGTATTACGTTATAACGTATAACGTAATATAGTATTACGTTATGACGTATAACGTTATATAGTATTACGTTATAACGTATAACGTTATATAGTATTACGGTATAACGTATAACGTTATATAGTATTACGTTATAACGTATAACATTATATAGTGTTACCATATAACGTTATATAGTATTACGTCATAACGTTATATAGTATCACCATGTAACGTATAACGTTATATAGTATTACATTATGACGTATGACGTTATAAAGTATTACCATATAACGTATAACGTTATATAGTATTACGTTATAAAGTTATGTAGTATCACCATATAACGTATAACGTTATATAGTATTACGTTATAACGTATAACGTAATATAGTATTACGTTATGACGTGTAACGTTATATAGTATTACATTATGACGTATGACGTTATAAAGTATTACCATATAACGTATAACGTTATATAGTATTACGTTATAACGTATAACGTTATATAGTATTACATTATGACGTATGACGTTATAAAGTATTACCATATAACGTATAACGTTATATAGTATTACGTTATAAAGTTATGTAGTATCACCATATAACGTATAACGTTATATAGTACTACGTTATAACGTATAACGTAATATAGTATTACGTTATGACGTGTAACGTTATATAGTATTACATTATGACGTATGACGTTATAAAGTATTACCATATAACGTATAACGTTATATAGTATTACGTTATAACGTTATGTAGTATCACCATGTAACGTATAACGTTATATAGTATTACGTTATAACGTATAACGTTATATAGTATTACGTTATAACGTATAACGTTATATAGTATCACGTTATAACGTATAACGTTATATAGTATCACGTTTTAACGTATAACGTTATATAGTATCACGTTATAACGTATAACGTTATATAGTATCACCATGTAACGTATAACGTTATATAGTATTACGTTATAACGTATAACGTTATATAGTATCACGTTATAACGTATAACGTTATATAGTATTACGTCATAACGTATAACGTTATATAGTATTACGTTATAACGTATAACGTTATATAGTATTACGCTATAACGTATAACGTTATATAGTAATACGTTATAACGTATAACGTTATATAGTATTACGTTATAACGTATAACGTTATATAGTATTACATTATGACGTATGACGTTATAAAGTATTACCATATAACGTATAACGTTATATAGTATTACGTTATAACGTTATATAGTATCACCATATAACGTATAACGTTATATAGTATTACGTTATAACGTATAACGTAATATAGTATTACGTTATGACGTATAACGTTATATAGTATTACGTTATAACGTATAACGTTATATAGTATTACGGTATAACGTATAACGTTATATAGTATTACGTTATAACGTATAACGTTATATAGTATCACGTTATAACGTATAACGTTATATAGTATCACGTTATAACGTATAACGTTATATAGTATCACGTTATAACGTATAACGTTATATAGTATTACGTCATAACGTATAACGTTATATAGTATCACCATGTAACGTATAACATTATATAGTATTACGTTATAACGTATAACGCTATATAGTATCACCATGTAACGTATAACGTTATATAGTATCACCATGTAACGTATAACGTTACATAGTATCACCATGTATCGTATAACGTTATATAGCATCACCATGTAACGTATAACGTTATATAGTATTACGTTATAACGTATAACGTTATATAGTATGACGTTATAACGTATAACGTTATATAGTATTACCATATAACGTATAACGTTATATAGTATCACCATATAACTTATAACGTTATATAGTATTACGTTATAACGTATAACGTAATATAGTATTACGTTATGACGTATAACGTTATATAGTATTACGTTATAACGTATAACGTTATATAGTATTACGGTATAACGTATAACGTTATATAGTATTACATTATGACGTATAACGTTATATAGTATTACGTTATAACGTTATGTAGTATCACCGTATAACGTATAACTTTATGTAGTATTACGTTATAACGTATAACGTAATATAGTATTACGTTATGACGTATAACGTTATATAGTATTACGTTATAACGTATAACGTTATATAGTATTACGGTATAACGTATAACGTTATATAGTATTACGTTATAACGTATAACATTATATAGTATTACGTTATAACGTATAACGTTATATAGTATCACCACGTAACGTATAACGTTATATAGTATCACCACGTAACGTATAACGTTATATAGTATCACCATGTAACGTATAACGTTACATAGTATCACCATGTATCGTATAACGTTATAAAGCATCACCATGTAACGTATAACGTTATATAGTATTACGTTATAACGTATAACGTTATATAGTATGACGTTATAACGTATAACGTTATATAGTATTACCATATAACGTATAACGTTATATAGTATCACCATATAACTTATAACGTTATATAGTATTACGTTATAACGTATAACGTAATATAGTATTACGTTATGACGTATAACGTTATATAGTATTACGTTATAACGTATAACGTTATATAGTATTACGGTATAACGTATAACGTTATATAGTATTACGTTATAACGTATAACATTATATAGTATTACGTTATAACGTATAACGTTATATAGTATCACCACGTAACGTATAACGTTATATAGTATCACCACGTAACGTATAACGTTATATAGTATCACCATGTAACGTATAACGTTACATAGTATCACCATGTATCGTATAACGTTATAAAGCATCACCATGTAACGTATAACGTTATATAGTATTACGTTATAACGTATAACGTTATATAGTATGACGTTATAACGTATAACGTTATATAGTATTACCATATAACGTATAACGTTATATAGTATCACCATATAACTTATAACGTTATATAGTATTACGTTATAACGTATAACGTAATATAGTATTACGTTATAACGTATAACGTAATATAGTATTACGTTATGACGTATAACGTTATATAGTATTACGTTATAACGTATAACGTTATATAGTATTACGGTATAACGTATAACGTTATATAGTATTACGTTATAACGTATAACATTATATAGTATTACCATATAACGTTATATAGTATTACGTCATAACGTTATATAGTATCACCATGTAACGTATAACGTTATATAGTATTACATTATGACGTATGACGTTATAAAGTATTACCATATAACGTATAACGTTATATAGTATTACGTTATAAAGTTATGTAGTATCACCATATAACGTATAACGTTATATAGTATTACGTTATAACGTATAACGTAATATAGTATTACGTTATGACGTGTAACGTTATATAGTATTACATTATGACGTATGACGTTATAAAGTATTACCATATAACGTATAACGTTATATAGTATTACGTTATAACGTATAACGTAATATAGTATTACGTTATGACGTATAACGTTATATAATATTACCATATAACGCATAACGTTATATAGTATTACGTTATAACGTTATATAGTATCACCATGTAACGTATAACGTTATATAGTATTACGTTATAACGTATAACGTAATATAGTATTACGTTATGACGTGTAACGTTATATAGTATTACATTATGACGTATGACGTTATAAAGTATTACCATATAACGTATAACGTTATATAGTATTACGTTATAACGTATAACGTTATATAGTATTACATTATGACGTATGACGTTATAAAGTATTACCATATAACGTATAACGTTATATAGTATTACGTTATAAAGTTATGTAGTATCACCATATAACGTATAACGTTATATAGTATTACGTTATAACGTATAACGTAATATAGTATTACGTTATGACGTGTAACGTTATATAGTATTACATTATGACGTATGACGTTATAAAGTATTACCATATAACGTATAACGTTATATAGTATTACGTTATAACGTTATGTAGTATCACCATATAACGTATAACGTTATATAGTATTACGTTATAACGTATAACGTAATATAGTATTACGTTATGACGTATAACGTTATATAATATTACCATATAACGCATAACGTTATATAGTATTACGTTATAACGTTATATAGTATCACCATGTAACGTATAACGTTATATAATATTACGTTATAACGTATAACGTTATATAGTATTACGTTATAACGTATAACGTTATATAGTATTACGTTATGACGTATAACGTTATATAGTATTACGTTAGAACGTATATCGTTATATAGTATTACCTTATAACGTATAACGTTATATAGTATTACGTTATGACGTTATGTAGTATCACCATATAACGTATAACGTTATATAGTATTACGCTATAACGTATAACGTTATATAGTATCACGTTATAACGTATAACGTTATATAGTATCACGTTATAACGTATAACGTTATATAGTATCACGTTATAACGTATAACGCTATATAGTATTACGTTATGACGTTTAACGTTATATAGTATTACGTTATAACGTATAACGTTATGTAGTATTACGTTATAACGTATAACGTTATATAGTATTACGTTATAACGTATATCGTTATAAAGTATTACCTTATAACGTATAACGTTATATAGTATTACGTTATAACGATATATAGGATTACGTTATAACGTTATATAGTATTACGTTATAACGTATAACGTTATATAGTATTGCATTATGACGTATGACGTTATAAAGTATTACCATATAACGTATAACGTTATATAGTATTACGTTATAACGTATAACGTTATATAGTATTACGTCATAACGTATAACGTTATATAGTATCACCATGTAACGTATAACGTTATATAGTATTACGTTATAACGTATAACGTTTTATAGTATTACGTTATGACGTATAACGTTACATAGTATTACGTTAGAACGTATATCGTTATATAGTATCACCATGTAACGTATAACGTTATATAGTATTACGTTATAACGTATAACGTTATATAGTATTACGTTATGACGTATAACGTTATATAGTATTACGTTATAACGTATAACGTTATATAGTATTACGGTATAACGTATAACGTTATATAGTATTACGTTATAACGTATAACGTTTTATAGTATTACGTTATGACGTATAACGTTACATAGTATTACGTTAGAACGTATATCGTTATATAGTATCACCATGTAACGTATAACGTTATATAGTATCACGTTATAACGTATAACGTTATATAGTATTACGTCATAACGTATAACGTTATATAGTATCACCATGTAACGTATAACGTTATATAGTATTACGTTATAACGTATAACGTTATATAGTATTACGGTATAACGTATAACGTTATATAGTATTACGTTATAACGTATAACGTTATATAGTATTACGGTATAACGTATAACGTTATATAGTATTACGTTATAACGTATAACATTATATAGTATTACGTTATAACGTATAACGTTATATAGTATCACCATGTAACGTATAACGTTACAAAGTATTACCATATAACGTATAACGTTATATAGTATTACGTTATAACGTTATGTAGTATCACCATATAACGTATAACGTTATATAGTATTACGTTATAACGTATAACGTAATATAGTATTACGTTATGACGTGTAACGTTATATAGTATTACATTATGACGTATGACGTTATAAAGTATTACCATATAACGTATAACGTTATATAGTATTACGTTATAACGTTATGTAGTATCACCATATAACGTATAACGTTATATAGTATTACGTTATAACGTATAACGTAATATAGTATTACGTTATGACGTATAACGTTATATAATATTACCATATAACGTATAACGTTATATAGTATTACGTTATAACGTTATATAGTATCACCATGTAACGTATAACGTTATATAGTATTACGTTATAACGTATAACGTTATATAGTATTACGTTATGACGTATAACGTTATATAGTATTACGTTAGAACGTATATCGTTATATAGTATTACCTTATAACGTATAACGTTATATAGTATTACGTTATGACGTATAACGTTATATAGTATTACGTTATAACGTATAACGTTATATAGTATTACGTTATAACGTATATCGTTATAAAGTATTACCTTATAACGTATAACGTTATATAGTATTACGTTATAATGTATAACGTTATATAGCATTACGTTATGACGTATAACGTTATATAATATTACCATATAACGTATAACGTTATATAGTATTACGTTATAACGTATAACGTTATATAGTATTACGTTATAACGTTATATAGTATTACGTTATAACGTTATATAGTATTACGTTATAACGTATAACGTTATATAGTATCACGTTATAACGTATAACGTTATATAGTATCACGTTATAACGTATAACGTTATATTGTATCACGTTATAACGTATAACGTTATATAGTATTACGTTATAACGTATAACGTTATATAGTATTACGTCATAACGTATAACGTTATATAGTATTACGTTATAACGTATAACGTTATATAGTATTACGCTGTAACGTATAACGTTATATAGTATTACGTTATAACGTATAACGTTATATAGTATTACGTTATAACGTATAACGTTATATAGTATTACATTGTGACGTATAACGTTATATAGTATTACGTTATAACGTTATGTAGTATCACCATATAACGTATAACGTTATATAGTATTACGTTATAACGTATAACGTAATATAGTATTACGTTATGACGTATAACGTTATATAGTATTACGTTATAACGTATAACGTTATATAGTATTACGGTAAAACGTATAACGTTATATAGTATTACGTCATAACGTATAACATTATATAGTATTACGTTATAACGTATAACGTTATATAGTATCACCATGTAACGTATAACGTTATATAGTATCACCATGTAACGTATAACGTTACATAGTATCACCATGTATCGTATAACGTTATATAGTATTACGTTATAACGTTATATAGTATCACCATGTAACGTATAACGTTATATAGTATTACGTTATAACGTATAACGTTATATAGTATTACGTTATAACGTATAACGTTACATAGTATTACGTTATAACGTTATATAGTATCACCATGTAACGTATAACGTTATATAGTATTACGTTATAACGTATAACGTTATATAGTATCACCATGTAACGTATAACGTTATATAGTATCACCATGTAACGTATAACGTTATATAGTATCACCATGTAACGTATAACGTTACATAGTATCACCATGTATCGTATAACGTTATATAGTATTACGTTATAACGTTATATAGTATCACCATGTAACGTATAACGTTATATAGTATTACGTTATAACGTATAACGTTATATAGTATTACGTTAGAACGTATATCGTTATATAGTATTACCTTATAACGTATAACGTTATATAGTATTACGTTATGACGTATAACGTTATATAGTATTACGTTATAACGTTATGTAGTATCACCATATAACGTATAACGTTATATAGTATTACGTTATAACGTATAACGTAATATAGTATTACGTTATGACGTATAACGTTATATAGTATTACGTTATAACGTATAACGTTATATAGTATTACGTTATAACGTATAACGTTATATAGTATTACGCTATAACGTATAACGTTATATAGTATTACGTTATAACGTATAACGTTATATAGTATTACGTTATAACGTATAACGTTATATAGTATTACATTATGACGTATAACGTTATATAGTATTACGTTATAACGTTATGTAGTATCACCATATAACGTATAACGTTATATAGTATTACGTTATAACGTATAACGTAATATAGTATTACGTTATGACGTATAACGTTATATAGTATTACGTTATAACGTATAACGTTATATAGTATTAGGGTATAACGTATAACGTTATATAGTATTACGTTATAACGTATAACATTATATAGTATTACGTTATAACGTATAACGTTATATAGTATCACCATGTAACGTATAACGTTATATAGTATCACCATGTAACGTATAACGTTACATAGTATCACCATGTATCGTATAACGTTATAAAGCATCACCATGTAACGTATAACGTTATATAGTATTACGTTATAACGTATAACGTTATATAGTATCACGTTATAACGTATAACGTTATATAGTATTACCATATAACGTATAACGTTATATAGTATCACCATATAACTTATAACGTTATATAGTATTACGTTATAACGTATAACGTAATATAGTATTACGTTATGACGTATAACGTTATATAGTATTACGTTATAACGTATAACGTTATATAGTATTACGGTATAACGTATAACGTTATATAGTATTACGTTATAACGTATAACATTATATAGTATTACCATATAACGTTACATAGTATTACGTCATAACGTTATATAGTATCACCATGTAACGTATAACGTTATATAGTATTACGTTATAACGTATAACGTTATATAGTATTACGTTATGACGTATAACGTTATATAGTATTACCTTATAACGTATAACGTATATAGTATTACGTTATGACGTATAACGTTATATAGTATTACGTTATAACGTATAACGTTATATAGTATTACATTATGACGTATGACGTTATAAAGTATTACCATATAACGTATAACGTTATATAGTATTACGTTATAACGTTATGTAGTATCACCATATAACGTATAACGTTATATAGTATTACGTTATAACGTATAACGTAATATAGTATTACGTTATGACGTGTAACGTTATATAGTATTACATTATGACGTATGACGTTATAAAGTATTACCATATAACGTATAACGTTATATAGTATTACGTTATAACGTTATGTAGTATCACCATATAATGTATAACGTTATATAGTATTACGTTATAACGTATAACGTAATATAGTATTACGTTATGACGTATAACGTTATATAATATTACCATATAACGTATAACGTTATATAGTATTACGTTATAACGTTATATAGTATCACCATGTAACGTATAACGTTATATAGTATTACGTTATAACGTATAACGTTATATAGTATTACGTTATAACGTATAACGTTATATAGTATTACGTTATGACGTATAACGTTATATAGTATTACGTTAGAACGTATATCGTTATATAGTATTACCTTATAACGTATAACGTTATATAGTATTACGTTATGACGTTATGTAGTATCACCATATAACGTATAACGTTATATAGTATTACGTTATAACGTATAACGTTATATAGTATCACGTTATAACGTATAACGTTATATAATATCACGTTATAACGTATAACGTTATATAGTATCACGTTATAACGTATAACGTTATATAGTATTACGTTATGACGTTTAACGTTATATAGTATTACGTTATAACGTATAACGTTATGTAGTATTACGTTATAACGTATAACGTTATATAGTATTACGTTATAACGTATATCTTTATAAAGTATTACCTTATAACGTATAACGTTATATAGTATTACGTTATAACGTTATATAGGATTACGTTATAACCTTATATAGTATTACGTTATAACGTATAACGTTATATAGTATCACGTTATAACGTATAACGTTATATAGTATCACGTTATAACGTATAACGTTATATAGTATCACGTTATAACGTATAACGTTATATAGTATCACCATGTAACGTATAACGTTATATAGTATCACCATGTAACGTATAACGTTACATAGTATCACCATGTATCGTATAACGTTATAAAGCATCACCATGTAACGTATAACGTTATATAGTATTACGTTATAACGTATATCGTTATAAAGTATTACCTTATAACGTATAACGTTATATAGTAATACGTCATAACGTATAACGTTATATAGTATTACGTTATAACGTATAACGTTATATAGTATTACGCTATAACGTATAACGTTATATAGTATTACGTTATAACGTATAACGTTATATAGTATTACGTTATAACGTATAACGTTATATAGTATTACATTATGACGTATAACGTTATATAGTATTACGTTATAACGTTATGTAGTATCACCATATAACGTATAACGTTATATAGTATTACGTTATAACGTATAACGTAATATAGTATTACGTTATGACGTATAACGTTATATAGTATTACGTTATAACGTATAACGTTATATAGTATTACGGTATAACGTATAACGTTATATAGTATCACGTTATAACGTATAACGTTATATAGTATTACGTTATGACGTATAACGTTATATAGTATTACGTTATAACGTATAACGTTATATAGTATTACGGTATAACGTATAACGTTATATATTATTACGTTATAACGTATAACATTATATAGTATTACCATATAACGTTATATAGTATTACGTCATAACGTTATATAGTATCACCATGTAACGTATAACGTTATATAGTATTACGTTATAACGTATAACGTTATATAGTATTACATTATGACGTATAACGTTATATAGTATTACGTTATAACGTTATGTAGTATCACCATATAACGTATAACGTTATATAGTATTACGTTAAAACGTATAACGTAATATAGTATTACGTTATAACGTATAACGTTATATAGTATTACGTTATAACGTATAACGTTATATAGTATTACGGTATAACGTATAACGTTATATAGTATTACGTTATAACGTATAACATTATATAGTATTACGTTATAACGTATAACGTTATATAGTATCACCATGTAACGTATAACGTTATATAGTATCACCATGTAACGTATAACGTTACATAGTATCACCATGTATCGTATAACGTTATAAAGCATCACCATGTAACGTATAACGTTATATAGTATTACGTTATAACGTATAACGTTATATAGTATTACGGTATAACGTATAACGTTATATAGTATTACGTTATAACGTATAACATTATATAGTATTACCATATAACGTTATATAGTATTACGTCATAACGTTATATAGTATCACCATGTAACGTATAACGTTATATAGTATTACGTTATAACGTATAACGTTATATAGTATTACGTTATGACGTATAACGTTTTATAGTATTACCTTATAACGTATAACGTATATAGTATTACGTTATGACGTATAACGTTGTATAGTATTACGTTATAACGTATAACGTTATATAGTATTACATTATGACGTATGACGTTATAAAGTATTACCATATAACGTATAACGTTATATAGTATTACGTTATAGCGTTATGTAGTATCACCATATAACGTATAACGTTATATAGTATTACGTTATAACGTATAACGTAATATAGTATTACGTTATGACGTGTAACGTTATATAGTATTACATTATGACGTATGACGTTATAAAGTATTACCATATAACGTATAACGTTATATAGTATTACGTTATAACGTTATGTAGTATCACCATATAACGTATAACGTTATATAGTATTACGTTATAACGTATAACGTAATATAGTATTACGTTATGACGTATAACGTTATATAATATTACCATATAACGTATAACGTTATATAGTATTACGTTATAACGTTATATAGTATCACCATGTAACGTATAACGTTATATAGTATTACGTTATAACGTATAACGTTATATAGTATTACGTTAGAACGTATATCGTTATATAGTATTACCTTATAACGTATAACGTTATATAGTATTACGTTATGACGTTATGTAGTATCACCATATAACGTATAACGTTATATAGTATTACGTTATAACGTATAACGTTATATAGTATCACGTTATAACGTATAACGTTATATAGTATCACGTTATAACGTATAACGTTATATAGTATCACGTTATAACGTATAACGTTATATAGTATTACGTTATGACGTTTAACGTTATATAGTATTACGTTATAACGTATAACGTTATGTAGTATTACGTTATAACGTATAACGTTATATAGTATTACGTTATAACGTATATCGTTATAAAGTATTACCTTATAACGTATAACGTTATATAGTATTACGTTATAACGTTATATAGGATTACGTTATAACGTTATATAGTATTACGTTATAACGTATAACGTTATATAGTATCACGTTATAACGTATAACGTTATATAGTATCACGTTATAACGTATAACGTTATATAGTATCACGTTATAACGTATAACGTTATATAGTATCACCATGTAACGTATAACGTTATATAGTATTACGTTATAACGTATAACGTTATATAGTATTACGTTATAACGTATAACGTTATATAGTATTACGTTATAACGTATAACGTTATATAGTATTACGTTATAACGTATATCGTTATATAGTATTACCTTATAACGTATAACGTTATATAGTATTACGTTATAACGTTATATAGTATTACGTTATAACGTATAACGTTATATAGTATCACGTTATAACGTATAACGTTATATAGTATCACGTTATAACGTATAACGTTATATAGTATTACGTCGTAACGTATAACGTTATATAGTATTACGTTATAACGTATAACGTTATATAGTATTACGCTATAACGTATAACGTTATATAGTATTACGTTATAACGTATAACGTTATATAGTATTACGTTATAACGTATAACGTTAAATAGTATTACATTATGACGTATGACGTTATAAAGTATTACCATATAACGTATAACGTTATATAGTATTACGTTATAACATTATATAGTATCACCATATAACGTATAACGTTATATAGTATTACGTTATAACATATAACGTAATATAGTATTACGTTATGACGTATAACGTTATATAGTATTACGTTATAACTTATAACGTTATATAGTATTACGGTATAACGTATAACGTTATATAGTATTACGTTATAACGTATAACGTTATATAGTATCACGTTATAACGTATAACGTTATATAGTATCACGTTATAACGTATAACGTTATATAGTATCACGTTATAACGTATAACGTTATATAGTATTACGTCATAACGTATAACGTTATATAGTATCACCATGTAACGTATAACGTTATATAGTATTACGTTATAACGTATAACGTTATATAGTATTACGTTATGACGTATAACGTTACATAGTATTACGTTAGAACGTATATCGTTATATAGTATCACCACGTAACGTATAACGTTATATAGTATCACGTTATAACGTATAACGTTATATAGTATTACGTCATAACGTATAACGTTATATAGTATCACCATGTAACGTATAACGTTATATAGTATTACGTTATAACGTATAACGTTATATAGTATTACGTTATGACGTATAACGTTATATAGTATCACGTTATAACGTATAACGTTATATAGTATCACGTTATAACGTATAACGTTATATAGTATTACGTTATGACGTGTAACGTTATATAGTATTACATTATGACGTATGACGTTATAAAGTATTACCATATAACGTATAACGTTATATAGTATTACGTTATAACGTTATGTAGTATCACCATATAACGTATAACGTTATATAGTATTACGTTATAACGTATAACGTAATATAGTATTACGTTATGACGTGTAACGTTATATAGTATTACATTATGACGTATGACGTTATAAAGTATTACCATATAACGTATAACGTTATATAGTATTACGTTATAACGTTATGTAGTATCACCATATAACGTATAACGTTATATAGTATTACGTTATAACGTATAACGTAATATAGTATTACGTTATGACGTATAACGTTATATAATATTACCATATAACGTATAACGTTATATAGTATTACGTTATAATGTTATATAGTATCACCATGTAACGTATAACGTTATATAGTATTACGTTATAACGTATAACGTTATATAGTATTACGTTATAACGTATAACGTTATATAGTATTACGCTATAACGTATAACGTTATATAGTATTACGTTATAACGTATAACGTTATATAGTATTACGTTATGACGTATAACGTTATATAGTATTACATTATGACGTATGACGTTATAAAGTATTACCATATAACGTATAACGTTATATAGTATTACGTTATAACGTTATATAGTATCACCATATAACGTATAACGTTATATAGTATTACGTTATAACGTATAACGTTATATAGTATTACGGTATAACGTATAACGTTATATAGTATTACGTTATAACGTATAACGTTATATAGTATCACGTTATAACGTATAACGTTATATAGTATCACGTTATAACGTATAACGTTATATAGTATCACGTTATAACGTATAACGTTATATAGTATCACGTTATAACGTATAACGTTATATAGTATCACCATGTAACGTATAACGTTATATAGTATTACGTTATAACGTATAACGTTATATAGTATTACGTTATAACGTATAACGTTATATAGTATCACGTTATAACGTATAACGTTATATAGTATCACGTTATAACGTATAACGTTATATAGTATCACGTTATAACGTATAACGTTATATAGTATCACGTTATAACGTATAACGTTATATAGTATCACGTTATAACGTATAACGTTATATAGTATTACGTCATAACGTATAACGTTATATAGTATTACGTTATAACGTATAACGTTATATAGTATTACGCTATAACGTATAACGTTATATAGTATTACGTTATAACGTACAACGTTATATAGTATTACGTTATAACGTATAACGTTATATAGTATTACATTATGACGTATGACGTTATAAAGTATTACCATATAACGTATAACGTTATATAGTATTACGTTATAACGTTATATAGTATCACCATATAACGTATAACGTTATATAGTATTACGTTATAACGTATAACGTAATATAGTATTACGTTATGACGTATAACGTTATATAGTATTACGTTATAACGTATAACGTTATATAGTATTACGGTATAACGTATAACGTTATATAGTATCACGTTATAACGTATAACGTTATATAGTATCACGTTATAACGTATAACGTTATATAGTATCACGTTATAACGTATAACGTTATATAGTATCACGTTATAACGTATAACGTTATATAGTATTACGTCATAACGTATAACGTTATATAGTATCACCATGTAACGTATAACGTTATATAGTATTACGTTATAACGTATAACGTTATATAGTATTACGTTATGACGTATAACGTTACATAATATTACGTTAGAACGTATATCGTTATATAGTATCACCATGTAACGTATAACGTTATATAGTATCACGTTATAACGTATAACGTTATATAGTATTACGTCATAACGTATAACGTTATATAGTATCACCATGTAACGTATAACGTTATATAGTATTACGTTATAACGTATAACGTTATATAGTATTACGTTATAACGTATAACGTTATATAGTATTACGTTATAACGTATAACGTTATATAGTATTACGTTATAACGTATATCGTTATATAGTATTACCTTATAACGTATAACGTTATATAGTATTACGTTATAACGTATAACGTTATATAGTATTACGTTATGACTTATAACGTTATATAGTATTACCATATAACGTATAACGTTATATAGTGTTACGTTATGACGTTATATAGTATCACCATGTAACGTATTACGTTATATAGTATTACGTTATAACGTATAACGTTATATAGTATTACGTTAAAACGTATAACGTTATATAGTATTACGTTATAACGTATAACGTTATATAGTATTACGTTATGACGTATACCGTTATATAATATTACCATATAACGTATAACGTTATATAGTATTACGTTATAACGTTATATAGTATCACCATGTAACGTATAACGTTATATAGTATCACCATGTATCGTATAACGTTATACAGTATCACCATGTAACGTATATCGTTATATAGTATTACGTTATAACTTATAACGTTATATAGTATGACGTTATAACGTATAACGTTATATAGTATTACCATATAACGTATAACGTTATATAGTATCACCATATAACGTATAACGTTATATAGTATTACGTTATAACGTATAACATTATATAGTATTACGTTATAACGTATAACGTTATATAGTATCACCATGTAACGTATAACGTTATATAGTATCACCATGTAACGTATAACGTTATATAGTATCACCGTGTAACGTATAACGTTATATAGTATTACGTTATAACGCATAACGTTATATATTATTACGCTATAACGTATAACATTATATAGTAATACGTTATGACGTATAACGTTACATAGTATTACCATATAACGTATAACGTTATATAGTATTACGATATAACGTTATATAGTATTACGTTATAACGTTATATAGTATTACGTTATAACGTATAACGTTATATAGTATTACGTTATGACGTATAACGTTATATAGTATTACGTTATGACGTATAACGTTATATAATATTACCATATAACGTATAACGTTATATACTATTACGTTATAACGTTATATAGTATCACCATGTAACGTATAACGTTATATAGTATTACGTTATAACGTATAACGTTATATAGTATTACGTTATAACGTATAACGTTATATAGTATTACGTTATGACGTATAACGTTATATAGTATTACCATATAACGTTATATAGTATTACGTTATAACGTTATATAGTATCACCATGTAACGTATAACGTTATATAGTATTACGTTATAACGTATAACGTTATATAGTATTACGTTATAACGTATAACGTTATATAGTATTACGTTATGACGTATAACGTTATATAGTATTACCATATAACGTTATATAGTATTACGTTATAACGTTATATAGTATCACCATGTAACGTATAACGTTATATAGTATCACCATGTAACGTATAACGTTATATAGTATCACCATGTAACGTATAACGTTATATAATATTACGTAATAACGTATAACGTTATATAGTATTACGTTATAACGTATAACGTTATATAGTATTACGTTATAACGTATAACGTTATATAGTATTACGTTATAACGTTATATAGTATCACCATGTAACGTATAACGTTATATAGTATTACGTTATAACGTATAACGTTATATAGTATGACGTTATAACGTATAACGTTATATGGTATTACGTTATAACGTATAACGTTATGTAGTATTACCATATAACGTATAACGTTATATAGTATTACGTTATAACGTATAACGTTATATAGTATTACGTTATGACGTATAACGTTATATAGTATTACCATATAACGTATAACGTTATATAGTGTTACGTTATGACGTTATATAGGATCACCATGTAACGTATTACGTTATATAGTATTACGTTATAACGTATAACGTTATATAGTATTACGTTATAACGTATAACGTTATATAGTATTACGTTATAACGTATAACGTTATATAGTATTACGTTATGACGTATACCGTTATATAATATTACCATATAACGTATAACGTTATATAGTATTACGTTATAACGTTATATAGTATCACCATGTAACGTATAACGTTATATAGCATTACGTTATAACGTATAACGTTATATAGTATTACGTTATGACGTATAACGTTATATAGTATTACCATATAACGTTATATAGTATTACGTTATAACGTTATATAGTATCATCATGTAACGTATAACGTTATATAGTATTACGTTATAACTTATATCGTTATAAAGTATTACCTTATAACGTATATCGTTATATAGTATTACGTTATAACGTTATATAGTATTACTTTATAACGTTATATAGTATTACGTTATAACGTATAACGTTATATAGTATCACGTTATAACGTATAACATTATATAGTATCACGTTATAACGTATAACGTTATATAGTATCACGTTATAACGTATAACGTTATATAGTATTACGTCATAACGTATAACGTTATATAGTATTACGTTATAACGTATAACGTTATATAGTATTACGCTATAACGTATAACGTTATATAGTATTACGTTATAACGTATAACGTTATATAGTATTACGTTATAACGTATAACGTTATATAGTATTACATTATGACGTATGACGTTACAAAGTATTACCATATAACGTATAACGTTATATAGTATTACGTTATAACGTATAACGTAATATAGTATTACGTTATGACGTATAACGTTATATAGTATTACGTTATAACGTATAACGTTATATAGTATTACGGTATAACGTATAACGTTATATAGTATTACGTTATAACGTATAACGTTATATAGTATTACGTAATACGTATAACGTTATATAGTATCACCATGTAACGTATAACGTTATATAGTATCACCATGTATCGTATAACGTTATATAGTGTCACCATGTAACGTATAACGTTATATAGTATTACGTTATAACGTATAACGTTATATAATGACGTTATAACGTATAACGTTATATAGTATTACCATATAACGTATAACGTTATATAGTATCACCATATAACGTATAACGTTATATAGTATTACGTTATAACGTATAACGTTATATAGTATTACGTTATAACGTATAACGTAATATAGTATTACGTTATGACGTATATCGTTATAAAGTATTACCTTATAACGTATAACGTTATATAGTATTACGGCATAACGTATAACGTTATATAGTATTACGTTATAACGTATAACATTATATAGTATTACGTTAAAACGTGTAACGTTATATAGTATGACGTTATAACGTATAACGTTATATGGTATTACGTTATAACGTATAACGTTATGTAGTATTACCATATAACGTATAACGTTATATAGTATTACGTTATAACGTATAACGTTATATAGTATTACGTTATGACGTATAACGTTATATAGTATTACCATATAACGTATAACGTTATATAGTGTTACGTTATGACGTTATATAGGATCACCATGTAACGTATTACGTTATATAGTATTACGTTATAACGTATAACGTTATATAGTATTACGTTATAACGTATAACGTTATATAGTATTACGTTATAACGTATAACGTTATATAGTATTACGTTATGACGTATACCGTTATATAATATTACCATATAACGTATAACGTTATATAGTATTACGTTATAACGTTATATAGTATCACCATGTAACGTATAACGTTATATAGCATTACGTTATAACGTATAACGTTATATAGTATTACGTTATGACGTATAACGTTATATAGTATTACCATATAACGTTATATAGTATTACGTTATAACGTTATATAGTATCATCATGTAACGTATAACGTTATATAGTATTACGTTATAACTTATATCGTTATAAAGTATTACCTTATAACGTATATCGTTATATAGTATTACGTTATAACGTTATATAGTATTACTTTATAACGTTATATAGTATTACGTTATAACGTATAACGTTATATAGTATCACGTTATAACGTATAACATTATATAGTATCACGTTATAACGTATAACGTTATATAGTATCACGTTATAACGTATAACGTTATATAGTATTACGTCATAACGTATAACGTTATATAGTATTACGTTATAACGTATAACGTTATATAGTATTACGCTATAACGTATAACGTTATATAGTATTACGTTATAACGTATAACGTTATATAGTATTACGTTATAACGTATAACGTTATATAGTATTACATTATGACGTATGACGTTACAAAGTATTACCATATAACGTATAACGTTATATAGTATTACGTTATAACGTATAACGTAATATAGTATTACGTTATGACGTATAACGTTATATAGTATTACGTTATAACGTATAACGTTATATAGTATTACGGTATAACGTATAACGTTATATAGTATTACGTTATAACGTATAACGTTATATAGTATTACGTAATACGTATAACGTTATATAGTATCACCATGTAACGTATAACGTTATATAGTATCACCATGTATCGTATAACGTTATATAGCGTCACCATGTAACGTATAACGTTATATAGTATTACGTTATAACGTATAACGTTATATAATGACGTTATAACGTATAACGTTATATAGTATTACCATATAACGTATAACGTTATATAGTATCACCATATAACGTATAACGTTATATAGTATTACGTTATAACGTATAACGTTATATAGTATTACGTTATAACGTATAACGTAATATAGTATTACGTTATGACGTATATCGTTATAAAGTATTACCTTATAACGTATAACGTTATATAGTATTACGGCATAACGTATAACGTTATATAGTATTACGTTATAACGTATAACATTATATAGTATTACGTTAAAACGTGTAACGTTATATAGTATCACCATGTAACGTATAACGTTATATAGTATCACCATGTAACGTATAACGTTATATAGTATCACCATGTAACGTATAACGTTATATAGTATCACCATGTAACGTATAACGTTATATAGTATCACCATGTAACGTATAACGTTATATAGTATTACGTTATAACGCATAACGTTATATATTATTACGCTATAACGTATAACATTATATAGTAATACGTTATGACGTATAACGTTACATAGTATTACCATATAACGTATAACGTTATATAGTATTACGATATAACGTTATATAGTATTACGTTATAACGTTATATAGTATTACGTTATAACGTATAACGTTATATAGTATTACGTTATGACGTATAACGTTATATAGTATTACGTTATAACGTATAACGTTATATAGTATTACGTTATAACGTATAACGTTATATAGTATTACGTTATAACGTATAACGTTATGTAGTATTACGTTATAACGTATAACGTTATATAGTATCACCATGTAACGTATAACGTTATATAGTATTACGTTATAACGTATAACGTTATATAGTATTACGTTATAACGTATAACGTTATATAGTATTACGTTATGACGTATAACGTTATATAGTATTACCATATAACGTTATATAGTATTACGTTATAACGTTATATAGTATCATCATATAACGTATAATGTTATATAGTATTACGTTATAACGTATAACGTTATATAGTATTACGTTATGACGTATAACGTTATATAGTATTACGTTAGAACGTGTATCGTCATAAAGTATTACCTTATAACGTATAACGTTATATAGTATTACGGTATAACGTATAACGTTATATAGTATTACGTTATAACGTATAACATTATATAGTATTACGTTAAAACGTATAACGTTATATAGTATCACCATGTAACGTATAACGTTATATAGTATCACCATGTAACGTATAACGTTATACAGTATTACGTTATAACGTATAACGTTATATAGTATTACGTTATAACGTTATATAGTATCACCATGTAACGTATAACGTTATATAGTATTACGTTATAACGTATAACGTTATATAGTATTACGTTATAACGTATAACGTTATATAGTATTACGTTATAACGTATAACGTTATATAGTATTACGTTATGACGTATAACGTTATATAGTATTACCATATAACGTTATATAGTATTACGTTATAACGTTATATAGTATCATCATGTAACGTATAATGTTATATAGTATTACGTTATAACGTATAACGTTATATAGTATTACGTTATGACGTATAACGTTATATAGTATTACCATATAACGTTATATAGTATTACGTTATAACGTTATATAGTATCACCATGTAACGTATAATGTTATATAGTATTACGTTATAACGTATAACGTTATATAGTATTACGTTATAACGTATAACGTTATATAGTATTACGTTATAACGTATATCGTTATAAAGTATTACCTTATAACGTATAAAGTTATATAGTATTACGGTATAACGTATAACGTTATATAGTATTACGTTATAACGTATAACGTTATATAGTATTACGTTATAACGTTATATAGTATCACCATGTAACGTATAACGTTATATAGTATCACCATGTAACGTATAACGTTATATAGTATCACCATGTAACGTATAACGTTATATAGTATCACCATGTAACGTATAACGTTATATAGTATCACCATGTAACGTATAACGTTATATAATATTACGTAATAACGTATAACGTTATATAGTATTACGTTATAACGTATAACGTTATATAGTATTACGTTATAACGTATAACGTTATATAGTATTACGTTATAACGTTATATAGTATCACCATGTAACGTATAACGTTATATAGTATTACGTTATAACGTATAACGTTATATAGTATTACGTTATGACGTATAACGTTATATAGTATTACGTTAGAACGTATATCGTTATATAGTATTACCTTATAACGTATAACGTTATATAGTATTACGTTATGACGTATAACGTTATATAGTATTACGTTATGACGTATAACGTTATATAGTATTACGTTATGACGTATAACGTTATATAGTATTACGTTAGAATGTGTATCGTTATATAGTATTACGTTATGACGTATAACGTTATATAGTATTACGATATAACGTATAACGTTATATAGTATTACGTTATAACGTATAACGTTATATAGTATTACGTTATAACGTATAACGTTATGTAGTATTACGTTATAACGTATAACGTTATATAGTATCACCATGTAACGTATAACGTTATATAGTATTACGTTATAACGTATAACGTTATATAGTATTACGTTATAACGTATAACGTTATATAGTATTACGTTATGACGTATAACGTTATATAGTATTACCATATAACGTTATATAGTATTACGTTATAACGTTATATAGTATCATCATGTAACGTATAATGTTATATAGTATTACGTTATAACGTATAACGTTATATAGTATTACGTTATGACGTATAACGTTATATAGTATTACGATATAACGTATAACGTTATATAGTATTACGTTATAACGTATAACGTTATATAGTATTACGTTATAACGTATAACGTTATGTAGTATTACGTTATAACGTATAACGTTATATAGTATCACCATGTAACGTATAACGTTATATAGTATTACGTTAGAACGTGTATCGTCATAAAGTATTACCTTATAACGTATAACGTTATATAGTATTACGGTATAACGTATAACGTTATATAGTATTACGTTATAACGTATAACATTATATAGTATTACGTTAAAACGTATAACGTTATATAGTATCACCATGTAACGTATAACGTTATATAGTATCACCATGTAACGTACAACGTTATACAGTATTACGTTATAACGTATAACGTTATATAGTATTACGTTATAACGTTATATAGTATCACCATGTAACGTATAACGTTATATAGTATTACGTTATAACGTATAACGTTATATAGTATTACGTTATGACGTATAACGTTATATAGTATTACCATATAACGTTATATAGTATTACGTTATAACGTTATATAGTATCATCATGTAACGTATAATGTTATATAGTATCACCATGTCACGTATAACGTTATATAATATTACGTTATAACGTATAACGTTATATAGTATTACGTTATAACGTATAACATTATATAGTATTACGTTATAACGTTATATAGTATCACCATGTAACGTATAACGTTATATAGTATTACGTTATAACGTATAACGTTATATAGTATTACGTTATAACGTTATATAGTATCACCATGTAACGTATAACGTTATATAGTATCACCATGTCACGTAAAACGTTATATAATATTACGTTATAACGTATAACGTTATATAGTATTACGTTATAACGTATAACATTATATAGTATTACGTTATAACGTTATATAGTATCACCATGTAACGTATAACGTTATATAGTATTACGTTATAACGTATAACGTTATATAGTATTACGTTATAACGTTATATAGTATCACCATGTAACGTATAACGTTATATAGTATTACGTTATAACGTATAACGTTATATAGTATCACCATGTAACGTATAATGTTATATAGTATTACGTTATAACGTATAACGTTATATAGTATTACGTTATAACGTATAACGTTATATAGTATTACGTTATAACGTTATATAGTATCACCATGTAACGTATAACGTTATATAGTGTCACCATGTAACGTATAACGTTATATAGTATCACCATGTAACGTATAACGTTATATAGTATCACCATGTAACGTATAACGTTATATAGTATCACCATGTAACGTATAACGTTATATAGTATTACGTTATAACGTATAACGTAATATAGTATTACGTTATGACGTATAACGTTATATAGTATTACGTTATAACGTATAACGTTATATAGTATTACGGTATAACGTATAACGTTATATAGTATTACGTTATAACGTATAACATTATATAGTATTACCATATAACGTTATATAGTATTACGTCATAACGTTATATAGTATCACCATGTAACGTATAACGTTATATAGTATTACGTTATAACGTATAACGTAATATAGTATTACGTTATGACGTATAACGTTATATAGTATTACGTTATAACGTATAACGTTATATAGTATTACGGTATAACGTATAACGTTATATAGTATTACGTTATAACGTATAACATTATATAGTATTACCATATAACGTTATATAGTATTACGTCATAACGTTATATAGTATCACCATGTAACGTATAACGTTATATAGTATTACGTTATAACGTATAACGTTATATAGTATTACGTTATGACGTATAACGTTATATAGTATTACCTTATAACGTATAACGTGTATAGTATTACGTTATAACGTATAACGTTATATAGTATCACGTTATAACGTATAACGTTATATAGTATTACGTTATAACGTATAACGTTATATAGTATTACGTCATAACGTATAACGTTATATAGTATTACGTTATAACGTATAACGTTATATAGTATCACCATGTAACGTATAACGTTATATAGTATTACGTTATAACGTATAACGTTATATAGTATTACGTTATAACGTATAACGTTATATAGTATTACGTTATGACGTATAACGTTATATAGTATTACCATATAACGTTATATAGTATTACGTTATAACGTTATATAGTATCATCATGTAACGTATAATGTTATATAGTATCACCATGTCACGTATAACGTTATATAATATTACGTTATAACGTATAACGTTATATAGTATTACGTTATAACGTATAACATTATATAGTATTACGTTATAACGTATAACGTTATATAGTATTACGTTATAACGTATAACGTTATATAGTATTACGTTATAACGTATAACATTATATAGTATTACCATATAACGTTATATAGTATTACGTCATAACGTTATATAGTATCACCATGTAACGTATAACGTTATATAGTATTACGGTATAACGTATAACGTTATATAGTATTACGTTATAACGTATAACATTATATAGTATTACCATATAACGTTATATAGTATTACGTCATAACGTTATATAGTATCACCATGTAACGTATAACGTTATATAGTATTACGTTATGACGTATAACGTTATATAGTATTACCTTATAACGTATAACGTGTATAGTATTACGTTATAACGTATAACGTTATATAGTATCACGTTATAACGTATAACGTTATATAGTATTACGTTATAACGTATAACGTTATATAGTATTACGTCATAACGTATAACGTTATATAGTATTACGTTATAACGTATAACGTTATATAGTATTACGCTATAACGTATAACGTTATATAGTATTACGTTATAACGTATAACGTTATATAGTATTACGTTATAACGTATAACGTTATATAGTATTACATTATGACGTATAACGTTATATAGTATTACGTTATAACGTTATGCAGTATCACCATATAACGTATAACGTTATATAGTATTACGTTAGAACGTGTATCGTTATATAGTATTACCTTATAACGTATAACGTTATATAGTATTACGTTATGACGTATAACGTTATATAGTATTACGTTATAACGTATAACGTTATATAGTATTACGTTATAACGTATAACGTTATATAGTATTACGTTATAACGTATAACGTTATGTAGTATTACGTTATAACGTATAACGTTATATAGTATCACCATGTAACGCATAACGTTATATAGTATTACGTTATAACGTATAACGTTATATAGTATTACGTTATAACGTATAACGTTATATAGTATTACGTTATAACGTATAACATTATATAGTATTACGTTAAAACGTATGACGTTATATAGTATCACCATGTAACGTATAACGTTATATAGTATCACCATGTAACGTATAACGTTATACAGTATTACGTTATAACGTATAACGTTATATAGTATTACGTTATAACTTTATATAGTATCACCATGTAACGTATAACGTTATATAGTATTACGTTATAACGTATAACGTTATATAGTATTACGTTATAACGTATAACGTTATGTAGTATTACGTTATAACGTATAACGTTACATAGTATCACCATGTAACGTATAACGTTATATAGTATTACGTTATAACGTATAACGTTATATAGTATTACGTTATAACGTATAACGTTATATAGTATTACGTTATAACGTATAACGTTATATAGTATTACGTTATGACGTATAACGTTATATAGTATTACCATATAACGTTATATAGTATTACGTTATAACGTTATATAGTATCATCATGTAACGTATAATGTTATATAGCATTACGTTATAACGTATAACGTTATATAGTATTACGTTATGACGTATAACGTTATATAGTATTACGTTAGAACGTGTATCGTCATAAAGTATTACCTTATAACGTATAACGTTATATAGTATTACGGTATAACGTATAACGTTATATAGTATTACGTTATAACGTATAACATTATATAGTATTACGTTAAAACGTATAACGTTATATAGTATCAACATGTAACGTATACCGTTATATAGTATCACCATGTAACGTATAACGTTATATAGTATCACCATGTAACGTATAACGTTATATAGTATCACCATGTCACGTATAACGTTATATAATATTACGTTATAACGTATAACGTTATATAGTATTACGTTATAACGTATAACATTATATAGTATTACGTTATAACGTTATATAGTATCACCATGTAACGTATAACGTTATATAGTATTACGTTATAACGTATAACGTTATATAGTATTACGTTATAACGTTATATAGTATCACCATGTAACGTATAACGTTATATAGTATTACGTTATAACGTATAACGTTATATAGTATCACCATGTAACGTATAATGTTATATAGTATTACGTTATAACGTATAACGTTATATAGTATTACGTTATAACGTATAACGTTATATAGTATTACGTTATAACGTATATCGTTATAAAGTATTACCTTATAACGTGTAAAGTTATATAGTATTACGGTATAACGTATAACGTTATATAGTATTACGTTATAACGTATAACGTTATATAGTATTACGTTATAACGTTATATAGTATCACCATGTAACGTATAACGTTATATAGTGTCACCATGTAACGTATAACGTTATATAGTATCACCATGTAACGTATAACGTTATATAGTATCACCATGTAACGTATAACGTTATATAGTATCACCATGTAACGTATAACGTTATATAGTATTACGTTATAACGTATAACGTTATATAGTATTACGTTATAACGTATAACGTTATATAGTATTACGTTATAACGTATAACGTTATATAGTATTACGTTATAACGTATAACGTTATATAGTATTACGTTATAACGTATAACGTTATATAGTATCACCATGTATCGTATAACGTTATATAGTATCACCATGTAACGTATAACGTTACATAGTATCACCATGTATCGTATAACGTTATAAAGCATCACCATGTAACGTATAACGTTATATAGTATCACCATGTAACGTATAACGTTATATAGTATCACCGTGTAACGTATAACGTTATATAATATTACGTTATAACGTATAACGTTATATAGTATTACGTTATAACGTATAACGTTATATAATATTACGTTATAACGTATAACGTTATATAGTATTACGCTATAGCGTATAACGTTATATAGTATTACGTTATAACGTATAACGTTATATAGTATTACGTTATAACGTATAACGTTATATAGTATTACATTATGACGTATAACGTTATATAGTATTACGTTATAACGTTATGTAGTATCACCATATAACGTATAACGTTATATAGTATTACGTTATAACGTTATATAGTATCATCATGTAACGTATAATGTTATATAGTATCACCATGTAACGTATAACGTTATATAGTATTACGTTATAACGTATAACGTTATATAGTATTACGTTATGACGTATAACGTTATATAGTATTACCTTATAACGTATAACGTGTATAGTATTACGTTATAACGTATAACGTTATATAGTATCACGTTATAACGTATAACGTTATATAGTATTACGTTATAACGTATAACGTTATATAGTATTACGTCATAACGTATAACGTTATATAGTATTACGTTATAACGTATAACGTTATATAGTATTACGCTATAACGTATAACGTTATATAGTATTACGTTATAACGTATAACGTTATATAGTATTACGTTATAACGTATAACGTTATATAGTATTACATTATGACGTATAACGTTATATAGTATTACGTTATAACGTTATGCAGTATCACCATATAACGTATAACGTTATATAGTATTACGTTAGAACGTGTATCGTTATATAGTATTACCTTATAACGTATAACGTTATATAGTATTACGTTATGACGTATAACGTTATATAGTATTACGTTATAACGTATAACGTTATATAGTATTACGTTATAACGTATAACGTTATATAGTATTACGTTATAACGTATAACGTTATGTAGTATTACGTTATAACGTATAACGTTATATAGTATCACCATGTAACGTATAACGTTATATAGTATTACGTTATAACGTATAACGTTATATAGTATTACGTTATAACGTATAACGTTATATAGTATTACGTTATGACGTATAACGTTATATAGTATTACCATATAACGTTATATAGTATTACGTTATAACGTTATATAGTATCATCATGTAACGTATAATGTTATATAGTATTACGTTATAACGTATAACGTTATATAGTATTACGTTATGACGTATAACGTTATATAGTATTACCATATAACGTTATATAGTATTACGTTATAACGTTATATAGTATCATCATGTAACGTATAACGTTATATAGTATTACGGTATAACGTATAACGTTATATAGTATTACGTTATAACGTATAACATTATATAGTATTACGTTAAAACGTATGACGTTATATAGTATCACCATGTAACGTATAACGTTATATAGTATCACCATGTAACGTATAACGTTATACAGTATTACGTTATAACGTATAACGTTATATAGTATTACGTTATAACGTTATATAGTATCACCATGTAACGTATAACGTTATATAGTATTACGTTATAACGTATAACGTTATGTAGTATTACGTTATAACGTATAACGTTACATAGTATCACCATGTAACGTATAACGTTATATAGTATTACGTTATAACGTATAACGTTATATAGTATTACGTTATAACGTATAACGTTATATAGTATTACGTTATGACGTATAACGTTATATAGTATTACCATATAACGTTATATAGTATTACGTTATAACGTTATATAGTATCATCATGTAACGTATAACGTTATATAATATCACCATGTAACGTATAACGTTATATAGTATCACCCTGTAACGTATAACGTTATATAGTATTACGTTATAACGTATAACGTTATATAGTATTACGTTATAACGTATAACGTTATATAGTATTACGTTATGACGTATAACGTTATATAGTATTACGTTATAACGTATAACGTTATATAGTATTACGTTATAACGTATAACGTTATATAGTATTACGTTATAACGTATAACGTTATATAGTATTACGTTATAACGTATAACGTTATGTAGTATTACGTTATAACGTATAACGTTATATAGTATCACCATGTAACGTATAACGTTATATAGTATTACGTTATAACGTATAACGTTATATAGTATTACGTTATAACGTATAACGTTATATAGTATTACGTTATGACGTATAACGTTATATAGTATTACCATATAACGTTATATAGTATTACGTTATAACGTTATATAGTATCATCATGTAACGTATAATGTTATATAGTATTACGTTATAACGTATAACGTTATATAGTATTACGTTATGACGTATAACGTTATATAGTATTACCATATAACGTTATATAGTATTACGTTATAACGTTATATAGTATCATCATGTAACGTATAACGTTATATAGTATTACGGTATAACGTATAACGTTATATAGTATTACGTTATAACGTATAACATTATATAGTATTACGTTAAAACGTATGACGTTATATAGTATCACCATGTAACGTATAACGTTATATAGTATCACCATGTAACGTATAACGTTATACAGTATTACGTTATAACGTATAACGTTATATAGTATTACGTTATAACGTTATATAGTATCACCATGTAACGTATAACGTTATATAGTATTACGTTATAACGTATAACGTTATGTAGTATTACGTTATAACGTATAACGTTACATAGTATCACCATGTAACGTATAACGTTATATAGTATTACGTTATAACGTATAACGTTATATAGTATTACGTTATAACGTATAACGTTATATAGTATTACGTTATGACGTATAACGTTATATAGTATTACCATATAACGTTATATAGTATTACGTTATAACGTTATATAGTATCATCATGTAACGTATAACGTTATATAGTATCACCATGTAACGTATAACGTTATATAGTATCACCCTGTAACGTATAACGTTATATAGTATTACGTTATAACGTATAACGTTATATAGTATTACGTTATAACGTATAACGTTATATAGTATTACGTTATAACGTATAACATTATATAGTATTACGTTAAAACGTATAACGTTATATAGTATCAACATGTAACGTGTACCGTTATATAGTATCACCATGTAACGTATAACGTTATATAGTATTACGTTATAACGTATAACGTTATATAGTATTACGTTATAACGTTATATAGTATCACCATGTAACGTATAACGTTATATAGTATTACGTTATAACGTATAACGTTATATAGTATTACGTTATAACGTATAACGTTATGTAGTATTACGTTATAACGTATAACGTTACATAGTATCACCATGTAACGTATAACGTTATATAGTATTACGTTATAACGTATAACGTTATATAGTATTACGTTATAACGTATAACGTTATATAGTATTACGTTATGACGTATAACGTTATATAGTATTACCATATAACGTTATATAGTATTACGTTATAACGTTATATAGTATCATCATGTAACGTATAATGTTATATAGTATTACGTTATAACGTATAACGTTATATAGTATTACGTTATGACGTATAACGTTATATAGTATTACGTTAGAACGTGTATCGTCATAAAGTATTACCTTATAACGTATAACGTTATATAGTATTACGGTATAACGTATAACGTTATATAGTATTACGTTATAACGTATAACATTATATAGTATTACGTTAAAACGTATAACGTTATATAGTATCAACATGTAACGTATACCGTTATATAGTATCACCATGTAACGTATAACGTTATATAGTATCACCATGTAACGTATAACGTTATATAGTATCACCATGTCACGTATAACGTTATATAATATTACGTTATAACGTATAACGTTATATAGTATTACGTTATAACGTACAACATTATATAGTATTACGTTATAACGTTATATAGTATCACCATGTAACGTATAACGTTATATAGTATTACGTTATAACGTATAACGTTATATAGTATTACGTTATAACGTTATATAGTATCACCATGTAACGTATAACGTTATATAGTATTACGTTATAACGTATAACGTTATATAGTATCACCATGTAACGTATAATGTTATATAGTATTACGTTATAACGTATAACGTTATATAGTATTACGTTATAACGTATAACGTTATATAGTATTACGTTATAACGTATATCGTTATAAAGTATTACCTTATAACGTGTAAAGTTATATAGTATTACGGTATAACGTATAACGTTATATAGTATTACGTTATAACGTATAACGTTATATAGTATTACGTTATAACGTTATATAGTATCACCATGTAACGTATAACGTTATATAGTGTCACCATGTAACGTATAACGTTATATAGTATCACCATGTAACGTATAACGTTATATAGTATCACCATGTAACGTATAACGTTATATAGTATTACGTTATAACGTATAACGTTATATAGTATTACGTTATAACGTATAACGTTATATAGTATTACGTTATAACGTATAACGTTATATAGTATTACGTTATAACGTATAACGTTATATAGTATCACCATGTATCGTATAACGTTATATAGTATCACCATGTAACGTATAACGTTACATAGTATCACCATGTATCGTATAACGTTATAAAGCATCACCATGTAACGTATAACGTTATATAGTATCACCATGTAACGTATAACGTTATATAGTATCACCATGTAACGTATAACGTTATATAATATTACGTTATAACGTATAACGTTATATAGTATTACGTTATAACGTATAACGTTATATAATATTACGTTATAACGTATAACGTTATATAGTATTACGCTATAGCGTATAACGTTATATAGTATTACGTTATAACGTATAACGTTATATAGTATTACGTTATAACGTATAACGTTATATAGTATTACATTATGACGTATAACGTTATATAGTATTACGTTATAACGTTATGTAGTATCACCATATAACGTATAACGTTATATAGTATTACGTTATAACGTATAACGTAATATAGTATTACGTTATGACGTATAACGTTATATAGTATTACGTTATAACGTATAACGTTATATAGTATTACGGTATAACGTATAACGTTATATAGTATTACGTTATAACGTATAACATTATATAGTATTACCATATAACGTTATATAGTATTACGTCATAACGTTATATAGTATCACCATGTAACGTATAACGTTATATAGTATTACGTTATAACGTATAACGTAATATAGTATTACGTTATGACGTATAACGTTATATAGTATTACGTTATAACGTATAACGTTATATAGTATTACGGTATAACGTATAACGTTATATAGTATTACGTTATAACGTATAACATTATATAGTATTACCATATAACGTTATATAGTATTACGTCATAACGTTATATAGTATCACCATGTAACGTATAACGTTATATAGTATTACGTTATAACGTATAACGTTATATAGTATTACGTTATGACGTATAACGTTATATAGTATTACCTTATAACGTATAACGTGTATAGTATTACATTATAACGTATAACGTTATATAGTATTACATTATGACGTATAACGTTATATAGTATTACGTTATAACGTTATGTAGTATCACCATATAACGTATAACGTTATATAGTATTACGTTATAACGTATAACGTAATATAGTATTACGTTATGACGTATAACGTTATATAGTATTACGTTATAACGTATAACGTTATATAGTATTACGGTATAACGTATAACGTTATATAGTATTACGTTATAACGTATAACATTATATAGTATTACGTTATAACGTATAACGTTATATAGTATCACCATGTAACGTATAACGTTATATAGTATCACGATGTAACGTATAACGTTACATAGTATCACCATGTATCGTATAACGTTATAAAGCATCACCATGTAACGTATAACGTTATATAGTATTACGTTATAACGTATAACGTTATATAGTATGACGTTATAACGTATAACGTTATATAGTATTACCATATAACGTATAACGTTATATAGTATCACCATATAACTTATAACGTTATATAGTATTACGTTATAACGTATAACGTAATATAGTATTACGTTATGACGTATAACGTTATATAGTATTACGTTATAACGTTATATAGTATCACCATGTAACGTATAACGTTATATAGTATTACGTTATAACGTATAACGTTATATAGTATTACGTTATGACGTATAACGTTATATAGTATTACGTTAGAACGTATATCGTTATATAGTATTACCTTATAACGTATAACGTTATATAGTATTACGTTATGACGTATAACGTTATATAGTATTACGTTATGACGTATAACGTTATATAGTATTACGTTAGAACGTGTATCGTCATAAAGTATTACCTTATAACGTATAACGTTATATAGTATTACGGTATAACGTATAACGTTATATAGTATTACGTTATAACGTATAACATTATATAGTATTACGTTAAAACGTATGACGTTATATAGTATCACCATGTAACGTATAACGTTATATAGTATCACCATGTAACGTATAACGTTATACAGTATTACGTTATAACGTATAACGTTATATAGTATTACGTTATAACGTTATATAGTATCACCATGTAACGTATAACGTTATATAGTATTACGTTATAACGTATAACGTTATATAGTATTACGTTATAACGTATAACGTTATGTAGTATTACGTTATAACGTATAACGTTACATAGTATCACCATGTAACGTATAACGTTATATAGTATTACGTTATAACGTATAACGTTATATAGTATTACGTTATAACGTATAACGTTATATAGTATTACGTTATGACGTATAACGTTATATAGTATTACCATATAACGTTATATAGTATTACGTTATAACGTTATATAGTATCATCATGTAACGTATAATGTTATATAGTATTACGTTATAACGTATAACGTTATATAGTATTACGTTATGACGTATAACGTTATATAGTATTACGTTAGAACGTGTATCGTCATAAAGTATTACCTTATAACGTATAACGTTATATAGTATTACGGTATAACGTATAACGTTATATAGTATTACGTTATAACGTATAACATTATATAGTATTACGTTAAAACGTATACCGTTATATAGTATCACCATGTAACGTATAACGTTATATAGTATCACCATGTAACGTATAACGTTATATAGTATCACCATGTCACGTATAACGTTATATAATATTACGTTATAACGTATAACGTTATATAGTATTACGTTATAACGTATAACATTATATAGTATTACGTTATAACGTTATATAGTATCACCATGTAACGTATAACGTTATATAGTATTACGTTATAACGTATAACGTTATATAGTATTACGTTATAACGTTATATAGTATCACCATGTAACGTATAACGTTATATAGTATTACGTTATAACGTATAACGTTATATAGTATCACCATGTAACGTATAATGTTATATAGTATTACGTTATAACGTATAACGTTATATAGTATTACGTTATAACGTATAACGTTATATAGTATTACGTTATAACGTATATCGTTATAAAGTATTACCTTATAACGTGTAAAGTTATATAGTATTACGGTATAACGTATAACGTTATATAGTATTACGTTATAACGTATAACGTTATATAGTATTACGTTATAACGTTATATAGTATCACCATGTAACGTATAACGTTATATAGTGTCACCATGTAACGTATAACGTTATATAGTATCACCATGTAACGTATAACGTTATATAGTATCACCATGTAACGTATAACGTTATATAGTATCACCATGTAACGTATAACGTTATATAGTATTACGTTATAACGTATAACGTTATATAGTATTACATTATGACGTATAACGTTATATAGTATTACGTTATAACGTTATGTAGTATCACCATATAACGTATAACGTTATATAGTATTACGTTATAACGTATAACGTAATATAGTATTACGTTATGACGTATAACGTTATATAGTATTACGTTATAACGTATAACGTGATATAGTATTACGGTATAACGTATAACGTTATATAGTATTACGTTATAACGTATAACATTATATAGTATTACCATATAACGTTATATAGTATTACGTCATAACGTTATATAGTATCACCATGTAACGTATAACGTTATATAGTATTACGTTATAACGTATAACGTAATATAGTATTACGTTATGACGTATAACGTTATATAGTATTACGTTATAACGTATAACGTTATATAGTATTACGGTATAACGTATAACGTTATATAGTATTACGTTATAACGTATAACATTATATAGTATTACCATATAACGTTATATAGTATTACGTCATAACGTTATATAGTATCACCATGTAACGTATAACGTTATATAGTATTACGTTATAACGTATAACGTTATATAGTATTACGTTATGACGTATAACGTTATATAGTATTACCTTATAACGTATAACGTGTATAGTATTACGTTATAACGTATAACGTTATATAGTATCACGTTATAACGTATAACGTTATATAGTATTACGTTATAACGTATAACGTTATATAGTATTACGTCATAACGTATAACGTTATATAGTATTACGTTATAACGTATAACGTTATATAGTATTACGTTATAACGTATAACGTTATATAGTATCACCATGTAACGTATAACGTTATATAGTATCACGATGTAACGTATAACGTTACATAGTATCACCATGTATCGTATAACGTTATAAAGCATCACCATGTAACGTATAACGTTATATAGTATTACGTTATAACGTATAACGTTATATAGTATGACGTTATAACGTATAACGTTATATAGTATTACCATATAACGTATAACGTTATATAGTATCACCATATAACTTATAACGTTATATAGTATTACGTTATAACGTATAACGTAATATAGTATTACGTTATGACGTATAACGTTATATAGTATTACGTTATAACGTATAACGTTATATAGTATTACGGTATAACGTATATCGTTATATAGTATTACGTTATAACGTATAACATTATATAGTATTACCATATAACGTTATATAGTATTACGTCATAACGTTATATAGTATCACCATGTAACGTATAACGTTATATAGTATTACGTTATAACGTATAACGTTATATAGTATTACGTTATGACGTATAACGTTATATAGTATTACCTTATAACGTATAACGTATATAGTATTACGTTATGACGTATAACGTTATATAGTATTACGTTATAACGTATAACGTTATATAGTATTACATTATGACGTATGACGTTATAAAGTATTACCATATAACGTATAACGTTATATAGTATTACGTTATAACGTTATGTAGTATCACCATATAACGTATAACGTTATATAGTATTACGTTATAACGTATAACGTAATATAGTATTACGTTATGACGTGTAACGTTATATAGTATTACATTATGACGTATGACGTTATAAAGTATTACCATATAACGTATAACGTTATATAGTATTACGTTATAACGTTATGTAGTATCACCATATAACGTATAACGTTATATAGTATTACGTTATAACGTATAACGTAATATAGTATTACGTTATGACGTATGACGTTATAAAGTATTACCATATAACGTATAACGTTATATAGTATTACGTTATAACGTTATATAGTATCACCATGTAACGTATAACGTTATATAGTATTACGTTATAACGTATAACGTTATATAGTATTACGTTATGACGTATAACGTTATATAGTATTACGTTAGAACGTATATCGTTATATAGTATTACCTTATAACGTATAACGTTATATAGTATTACGTTATGACGTATAACGTTATATAGTATTACGTTATGACGTATAACGTTATATAGTATTACGTTATAACGTATAACGTTATATAGTATCACGTTATAACGTATAACGTTATGTAGTATTACGTTATAACGTATAACGTTATATAGTATCACCATGTAACGTATAACGTTATATAGTATTACGTTATAACGTATAACGTTATATAGTATTACGTTATAACGTATAACGTTATATAGTATTACGTTATGACGTATAACGTTATATAGTATTACCATATAACGTTATATAGTATTACGTTATAACGTTATATAGTATCATCATGTAACGTATAATGTTATATAGTATTACGTTATAACGTATAACGTTATATAGTATTACGTTATGACGTATAACGTTATATAGTATTACGATATAACGTATAACGTTATATAGTATTACGTTATAACGTATAACGTTATATAGTATTACGTTATAACGTATAACGTTATGTAGTATTACGTTATAACGTATAACGTTATATAGTATCACCATGTAACGTATAACGTTATATAGTATTACGTTAGAACGTGTATCGTCATAAAGTATTACCTTATAACGTATAACGTTATATAGTATTACGGTATAACGTATAACGTTATATAGTATTACGTTATAACGTATAACATTATATAGTATTACGTTAAAACGTATAACGTTATATAGTATCACCATGTAACGTATAACGTTATATAGTATCACCATGTAACGTACAACGTTATACAGTATTACGTTATAACGTATAACGTTATATAGTATTACGTTATAACGTTATATAGTATCACCATGTAACGTATAACGTTATATAGTATTACGTTATAACGTATAACGTTATATAGTATTACGTTATAACGTATAACGTTATGTAGTATTACGTTATAACGTATAACGTCATAAAGTATTACCTTATAACGTATAACGTTATATAGTATTACGGTATAACGTATAACGTTGTATAGTATTACGTTATAACGTATAACATTATATAGTATTACGTTAAAACGTATAACGTTATATAGTATCAACATGTAACGTATACCGTTATATAGTATCACCATGTAACGTATAACGTTATATAGTATCACCATGTAACGTATAACGTTATATAGTATCACCATGTCACGTATAACGTTATATAATATTACGTTATAACGTATAACGTTATATAGTATTACGTTATAACGTATAACATTATATAGTATTACGTTATAACGTTATATAGTATCACCATGTAACGTATAACGTTATATAGTATTACGTTATAACGTATAACGTTATATAGTATTACGTTATAACGTTATATAGTATCACCATGTAACGTATAACGTTATATAGTATTACGTTATAACGTATAACGTTATATAGTATCACCATGTAACGTATAATGTTATATAGTATTACGTTATAACGTATAACGTTATATAGTATTACGTTATAACGTATAACGTTATATAGTATTACGTTATAACGTATATCGTTATAAAGTATTACCTTATAACGTGTAAAGTTATATAGTATTACGGTATAACGTATAACGTTATATAGTATTACGTTATACGTATAACGTTATATAGTATTACGTTATAACGTTATATAGTATCACCATGTAACGTATAACGTTATATAGTGTCACCATGTAACGTATAACGTTATATAGTATCACCATGTAACGTATAACGTTATATAGTATCACCATGTAACGTATAACGTTATATAGTATCACCATGTAACGTATAACGTTATATAGTATTACGTTATAACGTATAACGTTATATAGTATTACGTTATAACGTATAACGTTATATAGTATTACGTTATAACGTATAACGTTATATAGTATTACGTTATAACGTATAACGTTATATAGTATCACCATGTATCGTATAACGTTATATAGTATCACCATGTAACGTATAACGTTACATAGTATCACCATGTACCGTATAACGTTATAAAGCATCACCATGTAACGTATAACGTTATATAGTATCACCATGTAACGTATAACGTTATATAGTATCACCATGTAACGTATAACGTTATATAATATTACGTTATAACGTATAACGTTATATAGTATTACGTTATAACGTATAACGTTATATAATATTACGTTATAACGTATAACGTTATATAGTATTACGCTATAACGTATAACGTTATATAGTATTACGTTATAACGTATAACGTTATATAGTATTACGTTATAACGTATAACGTTATATAGTATTACATTATGACGTATAACGTTATATAGTATTACGTTATAACGTTATGTAGTATCACCATATAACGTATAACGTTATATAGTATTACGTTATAACGTATAACGTAATATAGTATTACGTTATGACGTATAACGTTATATAGTATTACGTTATAACGTATAACGTTATATAGTATTACGGTATAACGTATAACGTTATATAGTATTACGTTATAACGTATAACATTATATAGTATTACGTTATAACGTATAACGTTATATAGTATCACCATGTAACGTATAACGTTATATAGTATCACGATGTAACGTATAACGTTACATAGTATCACCATGTATCGTATAACGTTATAAAGCATCACCATGTAACGTATAACGTTATATAGTATTACGTTATAACGTATAACGTTATATAGTATGACGTTATAACGTATAACGTTATATAGTATTACCATATAACGTATAACGTTATATAGTATCACCATATAACTTATAACGTTATATAGTATTACGTTATAACGTATAACGTAATATAGTATTACGTTATGACGTATAACGTTATATAGTATTACGTTATAACGTATAACGTTATATAGTATTACGGTATAACGTATAACGTTATATAGTATTACGTTATAACGTATAACATTATATAGTATTACCATATAACGTTATATAGTATTACGTCATAACGTTATATAGTATCACCATGTAACGTATAACGTTATATAGTATTACGTTATAACGTATAACGTTATATAGTATTACGTTATGACGTATAACGTTATATAGTATTACCTTATAACGTATAACGTATATAGTATTACGTTATGACGTATAACGTTATATAGTATTACGTTATAACGTATAACGTTATATAGTATTACATTATGACGTATGACGTTATAAAGTATTACCATATAACGTATAACGTTATATAGTATTACGTTATAACGTTATGTAGTATCACCATATAACGTATAACGTTATATAGTATTACGTTATAACGTATAACGTAATATAGTATTACGTTATGACGTGTAACGTTATATAGTATTACATTATGACGTATGACGTTATAAAGTATTACCATATAACGTATAACGTTATATAGTATTACGTTATAACGTTATGTAGTATCACCATATAACGTATAACGTTATATAGTATTACGTTATAACGTATAACGTAATATAGTATTACGTTATAACGTTATATAGTATCACCATGTAACGTATAACGTTATATAGTATTACGTTACAACGTATAACGTTATATAGTATTACGTTATAACGTTATGTAGTATCACCATATAACGTATAACGTTATATAGTATTACGTTATAACGTATAACGTAATATAGTATTACGTTATGACGTGTAACGTTATATAGTATTACGGTATAACGTATAACGTTATATAGTATTACGTTATAACGTATAACATTATATAGTATTACCATATAACGTTATATAGTATTACGTCATAACGTTATATAGTATCACCATGTAACGTATAACGTTATATAGTATTACGTTATAACGTATAACGTTATATAGTATTACGTTATGACGTATAACGTTATATAGTATTACCTTATAACGTATAACGTTATATAGTATCACCATATAACTTATAACGTTATATAGTATTACGTTATAACGTATAACGTAATATAGTATTACGTTATGACGTATAACGTTATATAGTATTACGTTATAACGTATAACGTTATATAGTATTACGGTATAACGTATAACGTTATATAGTATTACGTTATAACGTATAACATTATATAGTATTACCATATAACGTTATATAGTATTACGTCATAACGTTATATAGTATCACCATGTAACGTATAACGTTATATAGTATTACGTTATAACGTATAACGTTATATAGTATTACGTTATGACGTATAACGTTATATAGTATTACCTTATAACGTATAACGTATATAGTATTACGTTATGACGTATAACGTTATATAGTATTACGTTATAACGTATAACGTTATATAGTATTACATTATGACGTATGACGTTATAAAGTATTACCATATAACGTATAACGTTATATAGTATTACGTTATAACGTTATGTAGTATCACCATATAACGTATAACGTTATATAGTATTACGTTATAACGTATAACGTAATATAGTATTACGTTATGACGTGTAACGTTATATAGTATTACATTATGACGTATGACGTTATAAAGTATTACCATATAACGTATAACGTTATATAGTATTACGTTATAACGTTATGTAGTATCACCATATAACGTATAACGTTATATAGTATTACGTTATAACGTATAACGTAATATAGTATTACGTTATAACGTTATATAGTATCACCATGTAACGTATAACGTTATATAGTATTACGTTACAACGTATAACGTTATATAGTATTACGTTATAACGTTATGTAGTATCACCATATAACGTATAACGTTATATAGTATTACGTTATAACGTATAACGTAATATAGTATTACGTTATGACGTGTAACGTTATATAGTATTACGGTATAACGTATAACGTTATATAGTATTACGTTATAACGTATAACGTTATATAGTATTACCATATAACGTTATATAGTATTACGTCATAACGTTATATAGTATCACCATGTAACGTATAACGTTATATAGTATTACGTTATAACGTATAACGTTATATAGTATTACGTTATGACGTATAACGTTATATAGTATTACCTTATAACGTATAACGTGTATAGTATTACGTTATAACGTATAACGTTATATAGTATCACGTTATAACGTATAACGTTATATAGTATTACGTCATAACGTATAACGTTATATAGTATTACGTTATAACGTATAACGTTATATAGTATTACGCTATAACGTATAACGTTATATAGTATTACGTTATAACGTATAACGTTATATAGTATTACGTTATAACGTATAACGTTATATAGTATCACCATGTAACGTATAACGTTATATAGTATCACCATGTAACGTACAACGTTATACAGTATTACGTTATAACGTATAACGTTATATAGTATTACGTTATAACGTTATATAGTATCACCATGTAACGTATAACGTTATATAGTATTACGTTATAACGTATAACGTTATATAGTATTACGTTATAACGTATAACGTTATGTAGTATTACGTTATAACGTATAACGTCATAAAGTATTACCTTATAACGTATAACGTTATATAGTATTACGGTATAACGTATAACGTTGTATAGTATTACGTTATAACGTATAACATTATATAGTATTACGTTAAAACGTATAACGTTATATAGTATCAACATGTAACGTATACCGTTATATAGTATCACCATGTAACGTATAACGTTATATAGTATCACCATGTAACGTATAACGTTATATAGTATCACCATGTCACGTATAACGTTATATAATATTACGTTATAACGTATAACGTTATATAGTATTACGTTATAACGTATAACATTATATAGTATTACGTTATAACGTTATATAGTATCACCATGTAACGTATAACGTTATATAGTATTACGTTATAACGTATAACGTTATATAGTATTACGTTATAACGTTATATAGTATCACCATGTAACGTATAACGTTATATAGTATTACGTTATAACGTATAACGTTATATAGTATCACCATGTAACGTATAATGTTATATAGTATTACGTTATAACGTATAACGTTATATAGTATTACGTTATAACGTATAACGTTATATAGTATTACGTTATAACGTATATCGTTATAAAGTATTACCTTATAACGTGTAAAGTTATATAGTATTACGGTATAACGTATAACGTTATATAGTATTACGTTATACGTATAACGTTATATAGTATTACGTTATAACGTTATATAGTATCACCATGTAACGTATAACGTTATATAGTGTCACCATGTAACGTATAACGTTATATAGTATCACCATGTAACGTATAACGTTATATAGTATCACCATGTAACGTATAACGTTATATAGTATCACCATGTAACGTATAACGTTATATAGTATTACGTTATAACGTATAACGTTATATAGTATTACGTTATAACGTATAACGTTATATAGTATTACGTTATAACGTATAACGTTATATAGTATTACGTTATAACGTATAACGTTATATAGTATCACCATGTATCGTATAACGTTATATAGTATCACCATGTAACGTATAACGTTACATAGTATCACCATGTACCGTATAACGTTATAAAGCATCACCATGTAACGTATAACGTTATATAGTATCACCATGTAACGTATAACGTTATATAGTATCACCATGTAACGTATAACGTTATATAATATTACGTTATAACGTATAACGTTATATAGTATTACGTTATAACGTATAACGTTATATAATATTACGTTATAACGTATAACGTTATATAGTATTACGCTATAACGTATAACGTTATATAGTATTACGTTATAACGTATAACGTTATATAGTATTACGTTATAACGTATAACGTTATATAGTATTACATTATGACGTATAACGTTATATAGTATTACGTTATAACGTTATGTAGTATCACCATATAACGTATAACGTTATATAGTATTACGTTATAACGTATAACGTAATATAGTATTACGTTATGACGTATAACGTTATATAGTATTACGTTATAACGTATAACGTTATATAGTATTACGGTATAACGTATAACGTTATATAGTATTACGTTATAACGTATAACATTATATAGTATTACGTTATAACGTATAACGTTATATAGTATCACCATGTAACGTATAACGTTATATAGTATCACGATGTAACGTATAACGTTACATAGTATCACCATGTATCGTATAACGTTATAAAGCATCACCATGTAACGTATAACGTTATATAGTATTACGTTATAACGTATAACGTTATATAGTATGACGTTATAACGTATAACGTTATATAGTATTACCATATAACGTATAACGTTATATAGTATCACCATATAACTTATAACGTTATATAGTATTACGTTATAACGTATAACGTAATATAGTATTACGTTATGACGTATAACGTTATATAGTATTACGTTATAACGTATAACGTTATATAGTATTACGGTATAACGTATAACGTTATATAGTATTACGTTATAACGTATAACATTATATAGTATTACCATATAACGTTATATAGTATTACGTCATAACGTTATATAGTATCACCATGTAACGTATAACGTTATATAGTATTACGTTATAACGTATAACGTTATATAGTATTACGTTATGACGTATAACGTTATATAGTATTACCTTATAACGTATAACGTATATAGTATTACGTTATGACGTATAACGTTATATAGTATTACGTTATAACGTATAACGTTATATAGTATTACATTATGACGTATGACGTTATAAAGTATTACCATATAACGTATAACGTTATATAGTATTACGTTATAACGTTATGTAGTATCACCATATAACGTATAACGTTATATAGTATTACGTTATAACGTATAACGTAATATAGTATTACGTTATGACGTGTAACGTTATATAGTATTACATTATGACGTATGACGTTATAAAGTATTACCATATAACGTATAACGTTATATAGTATTACGTTATAACGTTATGTAGTATCACCATATAACGTATAACGTTATATAGTATTACGTTATAACGTATAACGTAATATAGTATTACGTTATAACGTTATATAGTATCACCATGTAACGTATAACGTTATATAGTATTACGTTACAACGTATAACGTTATATAGTATTACGTTATAACGTTATGTAGTATCACCATATAACGTATAACGTTATATAGTATTACGTTATAACGTATAACGTAATATAGTATTACGTTATGACGTGTAACGTTATATAGTATTACGGTATAACGTATAACGTTATATAGTATTACGTTATAACGTATAACATTATATAGTATTACCATATAACGTTATATAGTATTACGTCATAACGTTATATAGTATCACCATGTAACGTATAACGTTATATAGTATTACGTTATAACGTATAACGTTATATAGTATTACGTTATGACGTATAACGTTATATAGTATTACCTTATAACGTATAACGTTATATAGTATCACCATATAACTTATAACGTTATATAGTATTACGTTATAACGTATAACGTAATATAGTATTACGTTATGACGTATAACGTTATATAGTATTACGTTATAACGTATAACGTTATATAGTATTACGGTATAACGTATAACGTTATATAGTATTACGTTATAACGTATAACATTATATAGTATTACCATATAACGTTATATAGTATTACGTCATAACGTTATATAGTATCACCATGTAACGTATAACGTTATATAGTATTACGTTATAACGTATAACGTTATATAGTATTACGTTATGACGTATAACGTTATATAGTATTACCTTATAACGTATAACGTATATAGTATTACGTTATGACGTATAACGTTATATAGTATTACGTTATAACGTATAACGTTATATAGTATTACATTATGACGTATGACGTTATAAAGTATTACCATATAACGTATAACGTTATATAGTATTACGTTATAACGTTATGTAGTATCACCATATAACGTATAACGTTATATAGTATTACGTTATAACGTATAACGTAATATAGTATTACGTTATGACGTGTAACGTTATATAGTATTACATTATGACGTATGACGTTATAAAGTATTACCATATAACGTATAACGTTATATAGTATTACGTTATAACGTTATGTAGTATCACCATATAACGTATAACGTTATATAGTATTACGTTATAACGTATAACGTAATATAGTATTACGTTATAACGTTATATAGTATCACCATGTAACGTATAACGTTATATAGTATTACGTTACAACGTATAACGTTATATAGTATTACGTTATAACGTTATGTAGTATCACCATATAACGTATAACGTTATATAGTATTACGTTATAACGTATAACGTAATATAGTATTACGTTATGACGTGTAACGTTATATAGTATTACGGTATAACGTATAACGTTATATAGTATTACGTTATAACGTATAACGTTATATAGTATTACCATATAACGTTATATAGTATTACGTCATAACGTTATATAGTATCACCATGTAACGTATAACGTTATATAGTATTACGTTATAACGTATAACGTTATATAGTATTACGTTATGACGTATAACGTTATATAGTATTACCTTATAACGTATAACGTGTATAGTATTACGTTATAACGTATAACGTTATATAGTATCACGTTATAACGTATAACGTTATATAGTATTACGTCATAACGTATAACGTTATATAGTATTACGTTATAACGTATAACGTTATATAGTATTACGCTATAACGTATAACGTTATATAGTATTACGTTATAACGTATAACGTTATATAGTATTACGTTATAACGTATAACGTTATATAGTATTACGGTATAACGTATAACGTTATATAGTATTACGTTATAACGTATAACGTTATATAGTATTACCATATAACGTTATATAGTATTACGTCATAACGTTATATAGTATCACCATGTAACGTATAACGTTATATAGTATTACGTTATAACGTATAACGTAATATAGTATTACGTTATGACGTATAACGTTATATAGTATTACGGTATAACGTATAACGTTATATAGTATTACGTTATAACGTATAACGTTATATAGTATTACGTTATAACGTATAACATTATATAGTATTACCATATAACGTTATATAGTATTACGTCATAACGTTATATAGTATCACCATGTAACGTATAACGTTATGCAGTATCACCATATAACGTATAACGTTATATAGTATTACGTTAGAACGTGTATCGTTATATAGTATTACCTTATAACGTATAACGTTATATAGTATTACGTTATGACGTATAACGTTATATAGTATTACGTTATAACGTATAACGTTATATAGTATTACGTTATAACGTATAACGTTATATAGTATTACGTTATAACGTATAACGTTATGTAGTATTACGTTATAACGTATAACGTTATATAGTATCACCATGTAACGTATAACGTTATATAGTATTACGTTATAACGTATAACGTTATATAGTATTACGTTATAACGTATAACGTTATATAGTATTACGTTATGACGTATAACGTTATATAGTATTACCATATAACGTTATATAGTATTACGTTATAACGTTATATAGTATCATCATGTAACGTATAATGTTATATAGTATTACGTTATAACGTATAACGTTATATAGTATTACGTTATGACGTATAACGTTATATAGTATTACGTTAGAACGTGTATCGTCATAAAGTATTACCTTATAACGTATAACGTTATATAGTATTACGGTATAACGTATAACGTTATATAGTATTACGTTATAACGTATAACATTATATAGTATTACGTTAAAACGTATGACGTTATATAGTATCACCATGTAACGTATAACGTTATATAGTATCACCATGTAACGTATAACGTTATACAGTATTACGTTATAACGTATAACGTTATATAGTATTACGTTATAACGTTATATAGTATCACCATGTAACGTATAACGTTATATAGTATTACGTTATAACGTATAACGTTATATAGTATTACGTTATAACGTATAACGTTATGTAGTATTACGTTATAACGTATAACGTTACATAGTATCACCATGTAACGTATAACGTTATATAGTATTACGTTATAACGTATAACGTTATATAGTATTACGTTATAACGTATAACGTTATATAGTATTACGTTATGACGTATAACGTTATATAGTATTACCATATAACGTTATATAGTATTACGTTATAACGTTATATAGTATCATCATGTAACGTATAATGTTATATAGTATTACGTTATAACGTATAACGTTATATAGTATTACGTTATGACGTATAACGTTATATAGTATTACGTTAGAACGTGTATCGTCATAAAGTATTACCTTATAACGTATAACGTTATATAGTATCACGTTATAACGTATAACGTTATATAGTATTACGTTATAACGTATAACGTTATATAGTATTACGTCATAACGTATAACGTTATATAGTATTACGTTATAACGTATAACGTTATATAGTATTACGCTATAACGTATAACGTTATATAGTATTACGTTATAACGTATAACGTTATATAGTATTACGTTATAACGTATAACGTTATATAGTATTACATTATGACGTATAACGTTATATAGTATTTCGTTATAACGTTATGCAGTATCACCATATAACGTATAACGTTATATAGTATTACGTTAGAACGTGTATCGTTATATAGTATTACCTTATAACGTATAACGTTATATAGTATTACGTTATGACGTATAACGTTATATAGTATTACGTTATAACGTATAACGTTATATAGTATTACGTTATAACGTATAACGTTATATAGTATTACGATATAACGTATAACGTTATATAGTATTACGTTATGACGTATAACGTTATATAGTATTACCTTATAACGTATAACGTATATAGTATTACGTTATGACGTATAACGTTATATAGTATTACGTTATAACGTATAACGTTATATAGTATTACATTATGACGTATGACGTTATAAAGTATTACCATATAACGTATAACGTTATATAGTATTACGTTATAACGTTATGTAGTATCACCATATAACGTATAACGTTATATAGTATTACGTTATAACGTATAACGTAATATAGTATTACGTTATGACGTGTAACGTTATATAGTATTACATTATGACGTATGACGTTATAAAGTATTACCATATAACGTATAACGTTATATAGTATTACGTTATAACGTTATGTAGTATCACCATATAACGTATAACGTTATATAGTATTACGTTATAACGTATAACGTAATATAGTATTACGTTATAACGTTATATAGTATCACCATGTAACGTATAACGTTATATAGTATTACGTTACAACGTATAACGTTATATAGTATTACGTTATAACGTTATGTAGTATCACCATATAACGTATAACGTTATATAGTATTACGTTATAACGTATAACGTAATATAGTATTACGTTATGACGTGTAACGTTATATAGTATTACGGTATAACGTATAACGTTATATAGTATTACGTTATAACGTATAACGTTATATAGTATTACCATATAACGTTATATAGTATTACGTCATAACGTTATATAGTATCACCATGTAACGTATAACGTTATATAGTATTACGTTATAACGTATAACGTTATATAGTATTACGTTATGACGTATAACGTTATATAGTATTACCTTATAACGTATAACGTGTATAGTATTACGTTATAACGTATAACGTTATATAGTATCACGTTATAACGTATAACGTTATATAGTATTACGTCATAACGTATAACGTTATATAGTATTACGTTATAACGTATAACGTAATATAGTATTACGTTATGACGTATAACGTTATATAGTATTACGGTATAACGTATAACGTTATATAGTATTACGTTATAACGTATAACGTTATATAGTATTACGTTATAACGTATAACATTATATAGTATTACCATATAACGTTATATAGTATTACGTCATAACGTTATATAGTATCACCATGTAACGTATAACGTTATGCAGTATCACCATATAACGTATAACGTTATATAGTATTACGTTAGAACGTGTATCGTTATATAGTATTACCTTATAACGTATAACGTTATATAGTATTACGTTATGACGTATAACGTTATATAGTATTACGTTATAACGTATAACGTTATATAGTATTACGTTATAACGTATAACGTTATATAGTATTACGTTATAACGTATAACGTTATGTAGTATTACGTTATAACGTATAACGTTATATAGTATCACCATGTAACGTATAACGTTATATAGTATTACGTTATAACGTATAACGTTATATAGTATTACGTTATAACGTATAACGTTATATAGTATTACGTTATGACGTATAACGTTATATAGTATTACCATATAACGTTATATAGTATTACGTTATAACGTTATATAGTATCATCATGTAACGTATAATGTTATATAGTATTACGTTATAACGTATAACGTTATATAGTATTACGTTATGACGTATAACGTTATATAGTATTACGTTAGAACGTGTATCGTCATAAAGTATTACCTTATAACGTATAACGTTATATAGTATTACGGTATAACGTATAACGTTATATAGTATTACGTTATAACGTATAACATTATATAGTATTACGTTAAAACGTATGACGTTATATAGTATCACCATGTAACGTATAACGTTATATAGTATCACCATGTAACGTATAACGTTATACAGTATTACGTTATAACGTATAACGTTATATAGTATTACGTTATAACGTTATATAGTATCACCATGTAACGTATAACGTTATATAGTATTACGTTATAACGTATAACGTTATATAGTATTACGTTATAACGTATAACGTTATGTAGTATTACGTTATAACGTATAACGTTACATAGTATCACCATGTAACGTATAACGTTATATAGTATTACGTTATAACGTATAACGTTATATAGTATTACGTTATAACGTATAACGTTATATAGTATTACGTTATGACGTATAACGTTATATAGTATTACCATATAACGTTATATAGTATTACGTTATAACGTTATATAGTATCATCATGTAACGTATAATGTTATATAGTATTACGTTATAACGTATAACGTTATATAGTATTACGTTATGACGTATAACGTTATATAGTATTACGTTAGAACGTGTATCGTCATAAAGTATTACCTTATAACGTATAACGTTATATAGTATCACGTTATAACGTATAACGTTATATAGTATTACGTTATAACGTATAACGTTATATAGTATTACGTCATAACGTATAACGTTATATAGTATTACGTTATAACGTATAACGTTATATAGTATTACGCTATAACGTATAACGTTATATAGTATTACGTTATAACGTATAACGTTATATAGTATTACGTTATAACGTATAACGTTATATAGTATTACATTATGACGTATAACGTTATATAGTATTTCGTTATAACGTTATGCAGTATCACCATATAACGTATAACGTTATATAGTATTACGTTAGAACGTGTATCGTTATATAGTATTACCTTATAACGTATAACGTTATATAGTATTACGTTATGACGTATAACGTTATATAGTATTACGTTATAACGTATAACGTTATATAGTATTACGTTATAACGTATAACGTTATATAGTATTACGTTATAACGTATAACGTTATGTAGTATTACGTTATAACGTATAACGTTATATAGTATCACCATGTAACGTATAACGTTATATAGTATTACGTTATAACGTATAACGTTATATAGTATTACGTTATAACGTATAACGTTATATAGTATTACGTTATGACGTATAACGTTATATAGTATTACCATATAACGTTATATAGTATTACGTTATAACGTTATATAGTATCATCATGTAACGTATAATGTTATATAGTATTACGTTATAACGTATAACGTTATATAGTATTACGTTATGACGTATAACGTTATATAGTATTACGTTAGAACGTGTATCGTCATAAAGTATTACCTTATAACGTATAACGTTATATAGTATTACAGTATAACGTATAACGTTATATAGTATTACGTTATAACGTATAACATTATATAGTATTACGTTAAAACGTATGACGTTATATAGTATCACCATGTAACGTACAACGTTATATAGTATCACCATGTAACGTATAACGTTATACAGTATTACGTTATAACGTATAACGTTATATAGTATTACGTTATAACGTTATATAGTATCACCATGTAACGTATAACGTTATATAGTATTACGTTATAACGTATAACGTTATATAGTATTACGTTATAACGTATAACGTTATGTAGTATTACGTTATAACGTATAACGTTACATAGTATCACCATGTAACGTATAACGTTATATAGTATTACGTTATAACGTATAACGTTATATAGTATTACGTTATAACGTATAACGTTATATAGTATTACGTTATGACGTATAACGTTATATAGTATTACCATATAACGTTATATAGTATTACGTTATAACGTTATATAGTATCATCATGTAACGTATAATGTTATATAGTATTACGTTATAACGTATAACGTTATATAGTATTACGTTATGACGTATAACGTTATATAGTATTACGTTAGAACGTGTATCGTCATAAAGTATTACCTTATAACGTATAACGTTATATAGTATTACGGTATAACGTATAACGTTATATAGTATTACGTTATAACGTATAACATTATATAGTATTACGTTAAAACGTATAACGTTATATAGTATCAACATGTAACGTATACCGTTATATAGTATCACCATGTAACGTATAACGTTATATAGTATCACCATGTAAGGTATAACGTTATATAGTATCACCATGTCACGTATAACGTTATATAATATTACGTTATAACGTATAACGTTATATAGTATTACGTTATAACGTATAACATTATATAGTATTACGTTATAACGTTATATAGTATCACCATGTAACGTATAACGTTATATAGTATTACGTTATAACGTATAACGTTATATAGTATTACGTTATAACGTTATATAGTATCACCATGTAACGTATAACGTTATATAGTATTACGTTATAACGTATAACGTTATATAGTATCACCATGTAACGTATAATGTTATATAGTATTACGTTATAACGTATAACGTTATATAGTATTACGTTATAACGTATAACGTTATATAGTATTACGTTATAACGTATATCGTTATAAAGTATTACCTTATAACGTGTAAAGTTATATAGTATTACGGTATAACGTATAACGTTATATAGTATTACGTTATACGTATAACGTTATATAGTATTACGTTATAACGTTATATAGTATCACCATGTAACGTATAACGTTATATAGTGTCACCATGTAACGTATAACGTTATATAGTATCACCATGTAACGTATAACGTTATATAGTATCACCATGTAACGTATAACGTTATATAGTATCACCATGTAACGTATAACGTTATATAGTATTACGTTATAACGTATAACGTTATATAGTATTACGTTATAACGTATAACGTTATATAGTATTACGTTATAACGTATAACGTTATATAGTATTACGTTATAACGTATAACGTTATATAGTATTACGTTATAACGTATAACGTTATATAGTATCACCATGTATCGTATAACGTTATATAGTATCACCATGTAACGTATAACGTTACATAGTATCACCATGTATCGTATAACGTTATAAAGCATCACCATGTAACGTATAACGTTATATAGTATCACCATGTAACGTATAACGTTATATAGTATCACCATGTAACGTATAACGTTATATAATATTACGTTATAACGTATAACGTTATATAGTATTACGTTATAACGTATAACGTTATATAATATTACGTTATAACGTATAACGTTATATAGTATTACGCTATAACGTATAACGTTATATAGTATTACGTTATAACGTATAACGTTATATAGTATTACGTTATAACGTATAACGTTATATAGTATTACATTATGACGTATAACGTTATATAGTATTACGTTATAACGTTATGTAGTATCACCATATAACGTATAACGTTATATAGTATTACGTTATAACGTATAACGTAATATAGTATTACGTTATGACGTATAACGTTATATAGTATTACGTTATAACGTATAACGTTATATAGTATTACGGTATAACGCATAACGTTATATAGTATTACGTTATAACGTATAACATTATATAGTATTACCATATAACGTTATATAGTATTACGTCATAACGTTATATAGTATCACCATGTAACGTATAACGTTATATAGTATTACGTTATAACGTATAACGTAATATAGTATTACGTTATGACGTATAACGTTATATAGTATTACGTTATAACGTATAACGTTATATAGTATTACGGTATAACGTATAACGTTATATAGTATTACGTTATAACGTATAACATTATATAGTATTACCATATAACGTTATATAGTATTACGTCATAACGTTATATAGTATCACCATGTAACGTATAACGTTATATAGTATTACGTTATAACGTATAACGTTATATAGTATTACGTTATAACGTATAACGTTATATAGTATTACATTATGACGTATAACGTTATATAGTATTACGTTATAACGTTATGTAGTATCACCATATAACGTATAACGTTATATAGTATTACGTTATAACGTATAACGTAATATAGTATTACGTTATGACGTATAACGTTATATAGTATTACGTTATAACGTATAACGTTATATAGTATTACGGTATAACGTATAACGTTATATAGTATTACGTTATAACGTATAACATTATATAGTATTACGTTATAACGTATAACGTTATATAGTATCACCATGTAACGTATAACGTTATATAGTATCACGATGTAAGGTATAACGTTACATAGTATCACCATGTATCGTATAACGTTATAAAGCATCACCATGTAACGTATAACGTTATATAGTATTACGTTATAACGTATAACGTTATATAGTATGACGTTATAACGTATAACGTTATATAGTATTACCATATAACGTATAACGTTATATAGTATCACCATATAACTTATAACGTTATATAGTATTACGTTATAACGTATAACGTAATATAGTATTACGTTATGACGTATAACGTTATATAGTATTACGTTATAACGTATAACGTTATATAGTATTACGGTATAACGTATAACGTTATATAGTATTACGTTATAACGTATAACATTATATAGTATTACCATATAACGTTATATAGTATTACGTCATAACGTTATATAGTATCACCATGTAACGTATAACGTTATATAGTATTACGTTATAACGTATAACGTTATATAGTATTACGTTATGACGTATAACGTTATATAGTATTACCTTATAACGTATAACGTATATAGTATTACGTTATGACGTATAACGTTATATAGTATTACGTTATAACGTATAACGTTATATAGTATTACATTATGACGTATGACGTTATAAAGTATTACCATATAACGTATAACGTTATATAGTATTAACGTTATAACGTTATGTAGTATCACCATATAACGTATAACGTTATATAGTATTACGTTTTAACGTATAACGTAATATAGTATTACGTTATGACGTGTAACGTTATATAGTATTACATTATGACGTATGACGTTATAAAGTATTACCATATAACGTATAACGTTATATAGTATTACGTTATAACGTTATGTAGTATCACCATATGACGTATAACGTTATATAGTATTACGTTATAACGTATAACGTAATATAGTATTACGTTATGACGTATAACGTTATATAATATTACCATATAACGTATAACGTTATATAGTATTACGTTATAACGTTATATAGTATCACCATGTAACGTATAACGTTATATAGTATTACGTTACAACGTATAACGTTATATAGTATCACGTTATAACGTATAACGTTATATAGTATCACGTTACAACGTATAACGTTATATAGTATCACGTTATAACGTATAACGTTATATAGTATTACGTCATAACGTATAACGTTATATAGTATTACGTTATAACGTATAACGTTATATAGTATTACGCTATAACGTATAACGTTATATAGTATTACGTTATAACGTATAACGTTATATAGTATCACGTTATAACGTATAACGTTATATAGTATCACGTTATAACGTATAACGTTATATAGTATTACGTCATAACGTATAATGTTATATAGTATTACGTTATAACGTATAACGTTATATAGTATTACGCTATAACGTATAACGTTATATAGTATTACGTTATAACGTATAACGTTATATAGTATTACGTTATAACGTATAACGTTATATAGTATTACATTATGACGTATGACGTTATAAAGTATTACCATATAACGTATAACGTTATATAGTATTACGTTATAACGTTATATAGTATTACCATGTAACGTATAACGTTATATAGTATTACGTTATAACGTATAACGTTATATAGTATTACGTTATGACGTATAACGTTATATAGTATTACGTTAGAACGTATATCGTTATATAGTATTACCTTATAACGTATAACGTTATATAGTATTACGTTATGACGTATAACGTTATATAGTATTACGTTATGACGTATAACGTTATATAGTATTACGTTATGACGTATAACGTTATATAGTATTACGTTAAAACGTATAACGTTATATAGTATCAACATGTAACGTATACCGTTATATGGTATCACCAGGTAACGTATAACGTTATATAGTATCACCATGTAACGTATAACGTTATATAGTATCACCATGTCACGTATAACGTTATATAATATTACGTTATAACGTATAACGTTATATAGTATTACGTTATAACGTATAACATTATATAGTATTACGTTATAACGTTATATAGTATCACCATGTAACGTATAACGTTATATAGTATTACGTTATAACGTATAACGTTATATAGTATTACGTTATAACGTTATATAGTATCACCATGTAACGTATAACGTTATATAGTATTACGTTATAACGTATAACGTTATATAGTATCACCATGTAACGTATAATGTTATATAGTATTACGTTATAACGTATAACGTTATATAGTATTACGGTATAACGTATAACGTTATATAGTATTACGTTATAACGTATAACATTATATAGTATTACCATATAACGTTATATAGTATTACGTCATAACGTTATATAGTATCACCATGTAACGTATAACGTTATATAGTATTACGTTATAACGTATAACGTTATATAGTATTACGTTATGACGTATAACGTTATATAGTATTACCTTATAACGTATAACGTATATAGTATTACGTTATGACGTATAACGTTATATAGTATTACGTTATAACGTATAACGTTATATAGTATTACATTATGACGTATGACGTTATAAAGTATTACCATATAACGTATAACGTTATATAGTATTACGTTATAACGTTATGTAGTATCACCATATAACGTATAACGTTATATAGTATTACGTTATAACGTATAACGTAATATAGTATTACGTTATGACGTGTAACGTTATATAGTATTACATTATGACGTATGACGTTATAAAGTATTACCATATAACGTATAACGTTATATAGTATTACGTTATAACGTTATGTAGTATCACCATATGACGTATAACGTTATATAGTATTACGTTATAACGTATAACGTAATATAGTATTACGTTATGACGTATAACGTTATATAATATTACCATATAACGTATAACGTTATATAGTATTACGTTATAACGTTATATAGTATCACCATGTAACGTATAACGTTATATAGTATTACGTTACAACGTATAACGTTATATAGTATCACGTTATAACGTATAACGTTATATAGTATCACGTTACAACGTATAACGTTATATAGTATCACGTTATAACGTATAACGTTATATAGTATTACGTCATAACGTATAACGTTATATAGTATTACGTTATAACGTATAACGTTATATAGTATTACGCTATAACGTATAACGTTATATAGTATTACGTTATAACGTATAACGTTATATAGTATCACGTTATAACGTATAACGTTATATAGTATCACGTTATAACGTATAACGTTATATAGTATTACGTCATAACGTATAATGTTATATAGTATTACGTTATAACGTATAACGTTATATAGTATTACGCTATAACGTATAACGTTATATAGTATTACGTTATAACGTATAACGTTATATAGTATTACATTATAACGTATAACGTTATATAGTATTACATTATGACGTATGACGTTATAAAGTATTACCATATAACGTATAACGTTATATAGTATTACGTTATAACGTTATATAGTATTACCATGTAACGTATAACGTTATATAGTATTACGTTATAACGTATAACGTTATATAGTATTACGTTATGACGTATAACGTTATATAGTATTACGTTAGAACGTATATCGTTATATAGTATTACCTTATAACGTATAACGTTATATAGTATTACGTTATGACGTATAACGTTATATAGTATTACGTTATGACGTATAACGTTATATAGTATTACGTTATGACGTATAACGTGATATAGTATTACGTTAAAACGTATAACGTTATATAGTATCAACATGTAACGTATACCGTTATATGGTATCACCAGGTAACGTATAACGTTATATAGTATCACCATGTAACGTATAACGTTATATAGTATCACCATGTCACGTATAACGTTATATAATATTACGTTATAACGTATAACGTTATATAGTATTACGTTATAACGTATAACATTATATAGTATTACGTTATAACGTTATATAGTATCACCATGTAACGTATAACGTTATATAGTATTACGTTATAACGTATAACGTTATACAGTATTACGTTATAACGTTATATAGTATCACCATGTAACGTATAACGTTATATAGTATTACGTTATAACGTATAACGTTATATAGTATCACCATGTAACGTATAATGTTATATAGTATTACGTTATAACGTATAACGTTATATAGTATTACGTTATAACGTATAACGTTATATAGTATTACGTTATAACGTATATCGTTATAAAGTATTACCTTATAACGTGTAAAGTTATATAGTATTACGGTATAACGTATAACGTTATATAGTATTACGTTATAACGTATAACGTTATATAGTATTACGTTATAACGTTATATAGTATCACCATGTAACGTATAACGTTATATAGTGTCACCATGTAACGTATAACGTTATATAGTATCACCATGTAACGTATAACGTTATATAGTATCACCATGTAACGTATAACGTTATATAGTATCACCATGTAACGTATAACGTTATATAGTATTACGTTATAACGTATAACGTTATATAGTATTACGTTATAACGTATAACGTTATATAGTATTACGTTATAACGTATATCGTTATAAAGTATTACCTTATAACGTGTAAAGTTATATAGTATTACGGTATAACGTATAACGTTATATAGTATTACGTTATAACGTATAACGTTATATAGTATTACGTTATAACGTTATATAGTATCACCATGTAACGTATAACGTTATATAGTGTCACCATGTAACGTATAACGTTATATAGTATCACCATGTAACGTATAATGTTATATAGTATTACGTTATAACGTATAACGTTATATAGTATTACGTTATAACGTATAACGTTATATAGTATTACGTTATAACGTATATCGTTATAAAGTATTACCTTATAACGTGTAAAGTTATATAGTATTACGGTATAACGTATAACGTTATATAGTATTACGTTATAACGTATAACGTTATATAGTATTACGTTATAACGTTATATAGTATCACCATGTAACGTATAACGTTATATAGTGTCACCATGTAACGTATAACGTTATATAGTATCACCATGTAACGTATAACGTTATATAGTATCACCATGTAACGTATAACGTTATATAGTATCACCATGTAACGTATAACGTTATATAGTATTACGTTATAACGTATAACGTTATATAGTATTACGTTATAACGTATAACGTTATATAGTATTACGTTATAACGTATAACGTTATATAGTATTACGTTATAACGTATAACGTTATATAGTATCACCATGTAACGTATAACGTTATATAGTATCACCATGTAACGTATAACGTTACATAGTATCACCATGTATCGTATAACGTTATAAAGCATCACCATGTAACGTATAACGTTATATAGTATCACCATGTAACGTATAACGTTATATAGTATCACCATGTAACGTATAACGTTATATAATATTACGTTATAACGTATAACGTTATATAGTATTACGTTATAACGTATAACGTTATATAATATTACGTTATAACGTATAACGTTATATAGTATTACGCTATAACGTATAACGTTATATAGTATTACGTTATAACGTATAACGTTATATAGTATTACGTTATAACGTATAACGTTATATAGTATTACATTATGACGTATAACGTTATATAGTATTACGTTATAACGTTATGTAGTATCACCATATAACGTATAACGTTATATAGTATTACGTTATAACGTATAACGTAATATAGTATTACGTTATGACGTATAACGTTATATAGTATTACGTTATAACGTATAACGTTATATAGTATTACGGTATAACGTATAACGTTATATAGTATTACGTTATAACGTATAACATTATATAGTATTACCATATAACGTTATATAGTATTACGTCATAACGTTATATAGTATCACCATGTAACGTATAACGTTATATAGTATTACGTTATAACGTATAACGTAATATAGTATTACGTTATGACGTATAACGTTATATAGTATTACGTTATAACGTATAACGTTATATAGTATTACGGTATAACGTATAACGTTATATAGTATTACGTTATAACGTATAACATTATATAGTATTACCATATAACGTTATATAGTATTACGTCATAACGTTATATAGTATCACCATGTAACGTATAACGTTATATAGTATTACGTTATAACGTATAACGTTATATAGTATTACGTTATGACGTATAACGTTATATAGTATTACCTTATAACGTATAACGTGTACAGTATTACGTTATAACGTATAACGTTATATAGTATCACGTTATAACGTATAACGTTATATAGTATTACGTTATAACGTATAACGTTATATAGTATTACGTCATAACGTATAACGTTATATAGTATTACGTTATAACGTATAACGTTATATAGTATTACGCTATAACGTATAACGTTATATAGTATTACGTTATAACGTATAACGTTATATAGTATTACGGTATAACGTATAACGTTATATAGTATTACGTTATAACGTATAACATTATATAGTATTACGTTATAACGTATAACGTTATATAGTATCACCATGTAACGTATAACGTTATATAGTATCACGATGTAACGTATAACGTTACATAGTATCACCATGTATCGTATAACGTTATAAAGCATCACCATGTAACGTATAACGTTATATAGTATTACGTTATAACGTATAACGTTATATAGTATGACGTTATAACGTATAACGTTATATAGTATTACCATATAACGTATAACGTTATATAGTATTACGGTATAACGTATAACGTTATATAGTATTACGTTATAACGTATAACATTATATAGTATTACCATATAACGTTATATAGTATTACGTCATAACGTTATATAGTATCACCATGTAACGTATAACGTTATATAGTATTACGTTATAACGTATAACGTTATATAGTATTACGTTATGACGTATAACGTTATATAGTATTACCTTATAACGTATAACGTATATAGTATTACGTTATGACGTATAACGTTATATAGTATTACGTTATAACGTATAACGTTATATAGTATTACATTATGACGTATGACGTTATAAAGTATTACCATATAACGTATAACGTTATATAGTATTACGTTATAACGTTATGTAGTATCACCATGTAACGTATAACGTTATATAGTATTACGTTATAACGTATAACGTAATATAGTATTACGTTATGACGTGTAACGTTATATAGTATTACATTATGACGTATGACGTTATAAAGTATTACCATATAACGTATAACGTTATATAGTATTACGTTATAACGTTATGTAGTATCACCATATAACGTATAACGTTATATAGTATTACGTTATAACGTATAACGTAATATAGTATTACGTTATGACGTATAACGTTATATAATATTACCATATAACGTATAACGTTATATAGTATTACGTTATAACGTTATATAGTATCACCATGTAACGTATAACGTTATATAGTATTACGTTATAACGTATAACGTTATATAGTATCACGTTATAACGTATAACGTTATATAGTATCACGTTATAACGTATAACGTTATATAGTATCACGTTATAACGTATAACGTTATATAGAATTACGTCATAACGTATAACGTTATATAGTATTACGTTATAACGTATAACGTTATATAGTATTACGCTATAACGTATAACGTTATATAGTATTACGTTATAACGTATAACGTTATATAGTATCACGTTATAACGTATAACGTAATATAGTATTACGATATGACGTATAACGTTATATAATATTACCATATAACGTATAACGTTATATAGTATTACGTTATAACGTTATATAGTATCACCATGTAACGTATAACGTTATATAGTATTACGTTATAACGTATAACGTTATATAGTATTACGTCATAACGTATAATGTTATATAGTATTACGTTATAACGTATAACGTTATATAGTATTACGCTATAACGTATAACGTTATATAGTATTACGTTATAACGTATAACGTTATATAGTATTACGTTATAACGTATAACGTTATATAGTATTACATTATGACGTATGACGTTATAAAGTATTACCATATAACGTATAACGTTATATAGTATTACGTTATAACGTTATATAGTATCACCATGTAACGTATAACGTTTATATAGTATTACGTTATAACGTATAACGTTATATAGTATTACGTTATGACGTATAACGTTATATAGTATTACGTTAGAACGTATATCGTTATATAGTATTACCTTATAACGTATAACGTTATATAGTATTACGTTATGACGTATAACGTTATATAGTATTACGTTATGACGTATAACGTTATATAGTATTACGTTAAAACGTATAACGTTATATAGTATCAACATGTAACGTATACCGTTATATAGTATCACCATGTAACGTATAACGTTATATAGTATCACCATGTAACGTATAACGTTATATAGTATCACCATGTCACGTATAACGTTATATAATATTACGTTATAACGTATAACGTTATATAGTATTACGTTATAACGTATAACATTATATAGTATTACGTTATAACGTTATATAGTATCACCATGTAACGTATAACGTTATATAGTATTACGTTATAACGTATAACGTTATATAGTATTACGTTATAACGTTATATAGTATCACCATGTAACGTATAACGTTATATAGTATTACGTTATAACGTATAACGTTATATAGTATCACCATGTAACGTATAATGTTATATAGTATTACGTTATAACGTATATCGTTATATAGTATTACGTTATAACGTATAACGTTATATAGTATTACGTTATAACGTATAACGTTATATAGTATTACGTTATAACGTATATCGTTATAAAGTATTACCTTATAACGTGTAAAGTTATATAGTATTACGGTATAACGTATAACGTTATATAGTATTACGTTATAACGTATAACGTTATATAGTATTACGTTATAACGTTATATAGTATCACCATGTAACGTATAACGTTATATAGTGTCACCATGTAACGTATAACGTTATATAGTATCACCATGTAACGTATAACGTTATATAGTATTACGTTATAATGTATAACGTTATATAGTATTACGTTATAACGTATAACGTTATATAGTATTACGTTATAACGTATAACGTTATATAGTATTACATTATGACGTATGACGTTATAAAGTATTACCATATAACGTATAACGTTATATAGTATTACGTTATAACGTTATATAGTATCACCATGTAACGTATAACGTTATATAGTATTACGTTATAACGTATAACGTTATATAGTATTACGTTATGACGTATAACGTTATATAGTATTACGTTAGAACGTATATCGTTATATAGTATTACCTTATAACGTATAACGTTATATAGTATTACGTTATGACGTATAACGTTATATAGTATTACGTTATGACGTATAACGTTATATAGTATTACGTTAAAACGTATAACGTTATATAGTATCAACATGTAACGTATACCGTTATATAGTATCACCATGTAACGTATAACGTTATATAGTATCACCATGTAACGTATAACGTTATATAGTATTACGTTATAACGTATAACATTATATAGTATTACGTTATAACGTTATATAGTATCACCATGTAACGTATAACGTTATATAGTATTACGTTATAACGTATAACGTTATATAGTATTACGTTATAACGTTATATAGTATCACCATGTAACGTATAACGTTATATAGTATTACGTTATAACGTATAACGTTATATAGTATCACCATGTAACGTATAATGTTATATAGTATTACGTTATAACGTATATCGTTATATAGTATTACGTTATAACGTATAACGTTATATAGTATTACGTTATAACGTATAACGTTATATAGTATTACGTTATAACGTATATCGTTATAAAGTATTACCTTATAACGTGTAAAGTTATATAGTATTACGGTATAACGTATAACGTTATATAGTATTACGTTATAACGTATAACGTTATATAGTATTACGTTATAACGTTATATAGTATCACCATGTAACGTATAACGTTATATAGTGTCACCATGTAACGTATAACGTTATATAGTATCACCATGTAACGTATAACGTTATATAGTATCACCATGTAACGCATAACGTTATATAGTATCACCATGTAACGTATAACGTTATATAGTATTACGTTATAACGTATAACGTTATATAGTATTACGTTATAATGTATAACGTTATATAGTATTACGTTATAACGTATAACGTTATATAGTATTACGTTATAACGTATAACGTTATATAGTATTACGTTATAACGTATAACGTTATATAGTATTACGTTATAACGTATAACGTTATATAGTATCACCATGTAACGTATAACGTTATATAGTATCACCATGTAACGTATAACGTTACATAGTATCACCATGTAACGTATAACGTTATATAGTATTACGTTATAACGTATAACGTTATATAGTATTACGTTATAACGTATAACGTTATATAGTATTACGTTATAACGTTATGTAGTATCACCATATAACGTATAACGTTATATAGTATTACGTTATAACGTATAACGTAATATAGTATTACGTTATGACGTATAACGTTATATAGTATTACGTTATAACGTATAACGTTATATAGTATTACGGTATAACGTATAACGTTATATAGTATTACGTTATAACGTATAACATTATATAGTATTACCATATAACGTTATATAGTATTACGTCATAACGTTATATAGTATCACCATGTAACGTATAACGTTATATAGTATTACGTTATAACGTATAACGTAATATAGTATTACGTTGTGACGTATAACGTTATATAGTATTACGTTATAACGTATAACGTTATATAGTATTACGGTATAACGTATAACGTTATATAGTATTACGTTATAACGTATAACATTATATAGTATTACCATATAACGTTATATAGTATTACGTCATAACGTTATATAGTATCACCATGTAACGTATAACGTTATATAGTATTACGTTATAACGTATAACGTTATATAGTATTACGTTATGACGTATAACGTTATATAGTATTACCTTATAACGTATAACGTGTATAGAATTACGTTATAACGTATAACGTTATATAGTATCACGTTATAACGTATAACGTTATATAGTATTACGTTATAACGTATAACGTTATATAGTATTACGTCATAACGTATAACGTTATATAGTATTACGTTATAACGTATAACGTTATATAGTATTACGCTATAACGTATAACGTTATATAGTATTACGTTATAACGTATAACGTTATATAGTATTACGTTATAACGTATAACGTTATATAGTATTACATTATGACGTATAACGTTATATAGTATTACGTTATAACGTTATGTAGTATCACCATATAACGTATAACGTTATATAGTATTACGTTATAACGTATAACGTAATATAGTATTACGTTATGACGTATAACGTTATATAGTATTACGTTATAACGTATAACGTTATATAGTATTACGGTATAACGTATAACGTTATATAGTATTACGTTATAACGTATAACGTTATATAGTATTACGTTATAACGTATAACGTTATATAGTATGACGTTATAACGTATAACGTTATATAGTATTACGTTATAACGTATAACGTTATATAGTATCACCATATAACTTATAACGTTATATAGTATTACGTTATAACGTATAACGTAATATAGTATTACGTTATGACGTATAACGTTATATAGTATTACGTTATAACGTATAACGTTACATAGTATTACGGTATAACGTATAACGTTATATAGTATTACGTTATAACGTATAACATTATATAGTATTACCATATAACGTTATATAGTATTACGTCATAACGTTATATAGTATCACCATGTAACGTATAACGTTATATAGTATTACGTTATAACGTATAACGTTATATAGTATTACGTTATGACGTATAACGTTATATAGTATTACGTTATGACGTATAACGTTATATAGTATTACGTTATGACGTATAACGTTATATAGTATTACGTTATAACGTATAACGTTATATAGTATTACATTATGACGTATGACGTTATAAAGTATTACCATATAACGTATAACGTTATATAGTATTACGTTATAACGTTATGTAGTATCACCATATAACGTATAACGTTATATAGTATTACGTTATAACGTATAACGTAATATAGTATTACGTTATGACGTGTAACGTTATATAGTATTACATTATGACGTATGACGTTATAAAGTATTACCATATAACGTATAACGTTATATAGTATTACGTTATAACGTTATGTAGTATCACCATATAACGTATAACGCTATATAGTATTACGTTATAACGTATAACGTAATATAGTATTACGTTATGACGTATAACGTTATATAATATTACCATATAACGTATAACGTTATATAGTATTACGTTATAACGTTATATAGTATCACCATGTAACGTATAACGTTGTATAGTATTACGTTATAACGTATAACGTTATATAGTATCACGTTATAACGTATAACGTTATATAGTATCACGTTATAACGTATAACGTTATATAGTATCACGTTATAACGTATAACGTTATATAGTATCACGTCATAACGTATAACGTTATATAGTATCACGTTATAACGTATAACATTATATAGTATTACCATATAACGTTATATAGTATTACGTCATAACGTTATATAGTATCACCATGTAACGTATAACGTTATATAGTATTACGTTATAACGTATAACGTTATATAGTATTACGTTATGACGTATAACGTTATATAGTATTACGTTATAACGTATAACGTTATATAGTATTACGGTATAACGTATAACGTTATATAGTATTACGTTATAACGTATAACATTATATAGTATTACCATATAACGTTATATAGTATTACGTCATAACGTTATATAGTATCACCATGTAACGTATAACGTTATATAGTATTACGTTATAACGTATAACGTAATATAGTATTACGTTGTGACGTATAACGTTATATAGTATTACGTTATAACGTATAACGTTATATAGTATTACGGTATAACGTATAACGTTATATAGTATTACGTTATAACGTATAACATTATATAGTATTACCATATAACGTTATATAGTATTACGTCATAACGTTATATAGTATCACCATGTAACGTATAACGTTATATAGTATTACGTTATAACGTATAACGTTATATAGTATTACGTTATGACGTATAACGTTATATAGTATTACCTTATAACGTATAACGTGTATAGAATTACGTTATAACGTATAACGTTATATAGTATCACGTTATAACGTATAACGTTATATAGTATTACGTTATAACGTATAACGTTATATAGTATTACGTCATAACGTATAACGTTATATAGTATTACGTTATAACGTATAACGTTATATAGTATTACGCTATAACGTATAACGTTATATAGTATTACGTTATAACGTATAACGTTATATAGTATTACGTTATAACGTATAACGTTATATAGTATTACATTATGACGTATAACGTTATATAGTATTACGTTATAACGTTATGTAGTATCACCATATAACGTATAACGTTATATAGTATTACGTTATAACGTATAACGTAATATAGTATTACGTTATGACGTATAACGTTATATAGTATTACGTTATAACGTATAACGTTATATAGTATTACGGTATAACGTATAACGTTATATAGTATTACGTTATAACGTATAACGTTATATAGTATTACGTTATAACGTATAACGTTATATAGTATCACCATGTAACGTATAACGTTATATAGTATCACGATGTAACGTATAACGTTACATAGTATCACCATGTATCGTATAACGTTATAAAGCATCACCATGTAACGTATAACGTTATATAGTATTACGTTATAACGTATAACGTTATATAGTATGACGTTATAACGTATAACGTTATATAGTATTACGTTATAACGTATAACGTTATATAGTATCACCATATAACTTATAACGTTATATAGTATTACGTTATAACGTATAACGTAATATAGTATTACGTTATGACGTATAACGTTATATAGTATTACGTTATAACGTATAACGTTATATAGTATTACGGTATAACGTATAACGTTATATAGTATTACGTTATAACGTATAACATTATATAGTATTACCATATAACGTTATATAGTATTACGTCATAACGTTATATAGTATCACCATGTAACGTATAACGTTATATAGTATTACGTTATAACGTATAACGTTATATAGTATTACGTTATGACGTATAACGTTATATAGTATTACGTTATGACGTATAACGTTATATAGTATTACGTTATGACGTATAACGTTATATAGTATTACGTTATAACGTATAACGTTATATAGTATTACATTATGACGTATGACGTTATAAAGTATTACCATATAACGTATAACGTTATATAGTATTACGTTATAACGTTATGTAGTATCACCATATAACGTATAACGTTATATAGTATTACGTTATAACGTATAACGTAATATAGTATTACGTTATGACGTGTAACGTTATATAGTATTACATTATGACGTATGACGTTATAAAGTATTACCATATAACGTATAACGTTATATAGTATTACGTTATAACGTTATGTAGTATCACCATATAACGTATAACGCTATATAGTAATACGTTATAACGTATAACGTAATATAGTATTACGTTATGACGTATAACGTTATATAATATTACCATATAACGTATAACGTTATATAGTATTACGTTATAACGTTATATAGTATCACCATGTAACGTATAACGTTGTATAGTATTACGTTATAACGTATAACGTTATATAGTATCACGTTATAACGTATAACGTTATATAGTATCACGTTATAACGTATAACGTTATATAGTATCACGTTATAACGTATAACGTTATATAGTATCACGTCATAACGTATAACGTTATATAGTATCACGTTATAACGTATAACATTATATAGTATTACCATATAACGTTATATAGTATTACGTCATAACGTTATATAGTATCACCATGTAACGTATAACGTTATATAGTATTACGTTATAACGTATAACGTTATATAGTATTACGTTATGACGTATAACGTTATATAGTATTACGTTATAACGTATAACGTTATATAGTATTACGGTATAACGTATAACGTTATATAGTATTACGTTATAACGTATAACATTATATAGTATTACCATATAACGTTATATAGTATTACGTCATAACGTTATATAGTATCACCATGTAACGTATAACGTTATATAGTATTACGTTATAACGTATAACGTAATATAGTATTACGTTGTGACGTATAACGTTATATAGTATTACGTTATAACGTATAACGTTATATAGTATTACGGTATAACGTATAACGTTATATAGTATTACGTTATAACGTATAACATTATATAGTATTACCATATAACGTTATATAGTATTACGTCATAACGTTATATAGTATCACCATGTAACGTATAACGTTATATAGTATTACGTTATAACGTATAACGTTATATAGTATTACGTTATGACGTATAACGTTATATAGTATTACCTTATAACGTATAACGTGTATAGAATTACGTTATAACGTATAACGTTATATAGTATCACGTTATAACGTATAACGTTATATAGTATTACGTTATAACGTATAACGTTATATAGTATTACGTCATAACGTATAACGTTATATAGTATTACGTTATAACGTATAACGTTATATAGTATTACGCTATAACGTATAACGTTATATAGTATTACGTTATAACGTATAACGTTATATAGTATTACGTTATAACGTATAACGTTATATAGTATTACATTATGACGTATAACGTTATATAGTATTACGTTATAACGTTATGTAGTATCACCATATAACGTATAACGTTATATAGTATTACGTTATAACGTATAACGTAATATAGTATTACGTTATGACGTATAACGTTATATAGTATTACGTTATAACGTATAACGTTATATAGTATTACGGTATAACGTATAACGTTATATAGTATTACGTTATAACGTATAACGTTATATAGTATTACGTTATAACGTATAACGTTATATAGTATCACCATGTAACGTATAACGTTATATAGTATCACGATGTAACGTATAACGTTACATAGTATCACCATGTATCGTATAACGTTATAAAGCATCACCATGTAACGTATAACGTTATATAGTATTACGTTATAACGTATAACGTTATATAGTATGACGTTATAACGTATAACGTTATATAGTATTACGTTATAACGTATAACGTTATATAGTATCACCATATAACTTATAACGTTATATAGTATTACGTTATAACGTATAACGTAATATAGTATTACGTTATGACGTATAACGTTATATAGTATTACGTTATAACGTATAACGTTATATAGTATTACGGTATAACGTATAACGTTATATAGTATTACGTTATAACGTATAACATTATATAGTATTACCATATAACGTTATATAGTATTACGTCATAACGTTATATAGTATCACCATGTAACGTATAACGTTATATAGTATTACGTTATAACGTATAACGTTATATAGTATTACGTTATGACGTATAACGTTATATAGTATTACGTTATGACGTATAACGTTATATAGTATTACGTTATGACGTATAACGTTATATAGTATTACGTTATAACGTATAACGTTATATAGTATTACATTATGACGTATGACGTTATAAAGTATTACCATATAACGTATAACGTTATATAGTATTACGTTATAACGTTATGTAGTATCACCATATAACGTATAACGTTATATAGTATTACGTTATAACGTATAACGTAATATAGTATTACGTTATGACGTGTAACGTTATATAGTATTACATTATGACGTATGACGTTATAAAGTATTACCATATAACGTATAACGTTATATAGTATTACGTTATAACGTTATGTAGTATCACCATATAACGTATAACGCTATATAGTATTACGTTATAACGTATAACGTAATATAGTATTACGTTATGACGTATAACGTTATATAATATTACCATATAACGTATAACGTTATATAGTATTACGTTATAACGTTATATAGTATCACCATGTAACGTATAACGTTGTATAGTATTACGTTATAACGTATAACGTTATATAGTATCACGTTATAACGTATAACGTTATATAGTATCACGTTATAACGTATAACGTTATATAGTATCACGTTATAACGTATAACGTTATATAGTATCACGTCATAACGTATAACGTTATATAGTATCACGTTATAACGTATAACGTTATATAGTATTACGCTATAACGTATAACGTTATATAGTATTACGTTATAACGTATAACGTTATATAGTATCACGTTATAACGTATAACGTTATATAGTATCACGTTATAACGTATAACGTTATATAGTATTACGTCATAACGTATAATGTTATATAGTATTACGTCATAACGTATAACGTTATATAGTATTACGCTATAACGTATAACGTTATATAGTATTACGTTATAACGTATAACGTTATATAGTATTACGTTATAACGTATAACGTTATATAGTATTACATTATGACGTATGACGTTATAAAGTATTACCATATAACGTATAACGTTATATAGTATTACGTTATAACGTTATATAGTATCACCATGTAACGTATAACGTTATATAGTATTACGTTATAACGTATAACGTTATATAGTATTACGTTATGACGTATAACGTTATATAGTATTACGTTAGAACGTATATCGTTATATAGTATTACCTTATAACGTATAACGTTATATAGTATTACGTTATGACGTATAACGTTATATAGTATTACGTTATGACGTATAACGTTATATAGTATTACGTTATGACGTATAACGTTATATAGTATTACGTTAGAACGTATATCGTTATATAGTATTACCTTATAACGTATAACGTTATATAGTATTACGTTATAACGTATAACGTTATATAGTATGACGTTATAACGTATAACGTTATATAGTATTACGTTATAACGTATAACGTTATATAGTATCACCATATAACTTATAACGTTATATAGTATTACGTTATAACGTATAACGTAATATAGTATTACGTTATGACGTATAACGTTATATAGTATTACGTTATAACGTATAACGTTATATAGTATTACGGTATAACGTATAACGTTATATAGTATTACGTTATAACGTATAACATTATATAGTATTACCATATAACGTTATATAGTATTACGTCATAACGTTATATAGTATCACCATGTAACGTATAACGTTATATAGTATTACGTTATAACGTATAACGTTATATAGTATTACGTTATGACGTATAACGTTATATAGTATTACGTTATGACGTATAACGTTATATAGTATTACGTTATGACGTATAACGTTATATAGTATTACGTTATAACGTATAACGTTATATAGTATTACATTATGACGTATGACGTTATAAAGTATTACCATATAACGTATAACGTTATATAGTATTACGTTATAACGTTATGTAGTATCACCATATAACGTATAACGTTATATAGTATTACGTTATAACGTATAACGTAATATAGTATTACGTTATGACGTGTAACGTTATATAGTATTACATTATGACGTATGACGTTATAAAGTATTACCATATAACGTATAACGTTATATAGTATTACGTTATAACGTTATGTAGTATCACCATATAACGTATAACGCTATATAGTATTACGTTATAACGTATAACGTAATATAGTATTACGTTATGACGTATAACGTTATATAATATTACCATATAACGTATAACGTTATATAGTATTACGTTATAACGTTATATAGTATCACCATGTAACGTATAACGTTGTATAGTATTACGTTATAACGTATAACGTTATATAGTATCACGTTATAACGTATAACGTTATATAGTATCACGTTATAACGTATAACGTTATATAGTATTACGTTATAACGTATAACGTTATATAGTATTACATTATGACGTATGACGTTATAAAGTATTACCATATAACGTATAACGTTATATAGTATTACGTTATAACGTTATATAGTATCACCATGTAACGTATAACGTTATATAGTATTACGTTATAACGTATAACGTTATATAGTATTACGTTATGACGTATAACGTTATATAGTATTACGTTAGAACGTATATCGTTATATAGTATTACCTTATAACGTATAACGTTATATAGTATTACGTTATGACGTATAACGTTATATAGTATTACGTTATGACGTATAACGTTATATAGTATTACGTTATGACGTATAACGTTATATAGTATTACGTTAGAACGTATATCGTTATATAGTATTACCTTATAACGTATAACGTTATATAGTATTACGTTATGACGTATAACGTTATATAGTATTACGTTATAACGTATAACGTTATATAGTATTACGTTATGACGTATAACGTTATATAGTATTACCATATAACGTTATATAGTATTACGTTATAACGTTATATAGTATCATCATGTAACGTATAATGTTATATAGTATTACGTTATAACGTATAACGTTATATAGTATTACGTTATGACGCATAACGTTATATAGTATTACGTTAGAACGTGTATCGTCATAAAGTATTACCTTATAACGTATAACGTTATATAGTATTACGGTATAACGTATAACGTTATATGGTATTACGTTATAACGTATAACATTATATAGTATTACGTTAAAACGTATAACGTTATATAGTATCACCATGTAACGTATAACGTTATATAGTATCACCATGTAACGTATAACGTTATATAGTATCACCATGTAACGTATAACGTTATATAGTATCACCATGTAACGTATAACGTTATATAATATTACGTTATAACGTATAACGTTATATAGTATTACGTTATAACGTATAACGTTATATAGTATCACGTTATAACGTATAACGTTATATAGTATCACGTTATAACGTATAACGTTATATAGTATTACGTCATGACGTATAACGTTATATAGTATTACGTTATAACGTATAACGTTATATAGTATTACGTTATAACGTATAACGTTATATAGTATTACGTTATGACGTATAACGTTATATAGTATTACCATATAACGTTATATAGTATTACGTTATAACGTTATATAGTATCATCATGTAACGTATAATGTTATATAGTATTACGTTATAACGTATAACGTTATATAGTATTACGTTATGGCGTATAACGTTATATAGTATTACGTTAGAACGTGTATCGTCATAAAGTATTACCTTATAACGTATAACGTTATATAGTATTACGGTATAACGTATAACGTTATATAGTATCACGTTATAACGTATAACGTTATATAGTATCACTTTATAACGTATAACGTTATATAGTATCACGTTATAACGTATAACGTTATATAGTATTACGTCATAACGTATAACGTTATATAGTATTACGTTATAAGGTATATCGTTATAAAGTATTACCTTATAACGTATAACGTTATATAGTATTACGTTATAACGTTATATAGTATTACGTTATAACGTATAACGTTATATAGTATCACGTTATAACGTATAACGTTATATAGTATCACGTTATAACGTATAACGTTATATAGTATCACGGTATAACGTATAACGTTATATAGTATTACGTTATAACGTATAACGTTATATAGTATTACGTTATAACGTATAACGTTATATAGTATTACGTTATAACGTATAACGTTATATAGTATTACGTTATAACGTATAACGTTATATAGTATCACCATGTAACGTATAACGTTATATAGTATCACCATGTAACGTATAACGTTACATAGTATCACCATGTAACGTATAACGTTATATAGTATTACGTTATAACGTATAACGTTATATAGTATTACGTTATAACGTATAACGTTATATAGTATTACGTTATAACGTTATATAGTATCACCATGTAACGTATAACGTTATATAGTATTACGTTATAACGTATAACGTTATATAGTATCACCATGTAACGTATAATGTTATATAGTATTACGTTATAACGTATATCGTTATATAGTATTACGTTATAACGTATAACGTTATATAGTATTACGTTATAACGTATAACGTTATATAGTATTACGTTATAACGTATATCGTTATAAAGTATTACCTTATAACGTGTAAAGTTATATAGTATTACGGTATAACGTATAACGTTATATAGTATTACGTTATAACGTATAACGTTATATAGTATTACGTTATAACGTTATATAGTATCACCATGTAACGTATAACGTTATATAGTGTCACCATGTAACGTATAACGTTATATAGTATCACCATGTAACGTATAACGTTATATAGTATCACCATGTAACGCATAACGTTATATAGTATCACCATGTAACGTATAACGTTATATAGTATTACGCTATAACGTATAACGTTATATAGTATTACGTTATAATGTATAACGTTATATAGTATTACGTTATAACGTATAACGTTATATAGTATTACGTTATAACGTATAACGTTATATAGTATTACGTTATAACGTATAACGTTATATAGTATTACGTTATAACGTATAACGTTATATAGTATCACCATGTAACGTATAACGTTATATAGTATCACCATGTAACGTATAACGTTACATAGTATCACCATGTAACGTATAACGTTATATAGTATTACGTTATAACGTATAACGTTATATAGTATTACGTTATAACGTATAACGTTATATAGTATTACGTTATAACGTATAACGTTATATAGTATTACGTTATAACGTTATGTAGTATCACCATATAACGTATAACGTTATATAGTATTACGTTATAACGTATAACGTAATATAGTATTACGTTATGACGTATAACGTTATATAGTATTACGTTATAACGTATAACGTTATATAGTATTACGGTATAACGTATAACGTTATATAGTATTACGTTATAACGTATAACATTATATAGTATTACCATATAACGTTATATAGTATTACGTCATAACGTTATATAGTATCACCATGTAACGTATAACGTTATATAGTATTACGTTATGACGCATAACGTTATATAGTATTACGTTAGAACGTGTATCGTCATAAAGTATTACCTTATAACGTATAACGTTATATAGTATTACGGTATAACGTATAACGTTATATGGTATTACGTTATAACGTATAACATTATATAGTATTACGTTAAAACGTATAACGTTATATAGTATCACCATGTAACGTATAACGTTATATAGTATCACCATGTAACGTATAACGTTATATAGTATCACCATGTAACGTATAACGTTATATAGTATCACCATGTAACGTATAACGTTATATAATATTACGTTATAACGTATAACGTTATATAGTATTACGTTATAACGTATAACGTTATATAGTATCACGTTATAACGTATAACGTTATATAGTATCACGTTATAACGTATAACGTTATATAGTATTACGTCATGACGTATAACGTTATATAGTATTACGTTATAACGTATAACGTTATATAGTATTACGTTATAACGTATAACGTTATATAGTATTACGTTATGACGTATAACGTTATATAGTATTACCATATAACGTTATATAGTATTACGTTATAACGTTATATAGTATCATCATGTAACGTATAATGTTATATAGTATTACGTTATAACGTATAACGTTATATAGTATTACGTTATGGCGTATAACGTTATATAGTATTACGTTAGAACGTGTATCGTCATAAAGTATTACCTTATAACGTATAACGTTATATAGTATTACGGTATAACGTATAACGTTATATAGTATCACGTTATAACGTATAACGTTATATAGTATCACTTTATAACGTATAACGTTATATAGTATCACGTTATAACGTATAACGTTATATAGTATTACGTCATAACGTATAACGTTATATAGTATTACGTTATAAGGTATATCGTTATAAAGTATTACCTTATAACGTATAACGTTATATAGTATTACGTTATAACGTTATATAGTATTACGTTATAACGTATAACGTTATATAGTATCACGTTATAACGTATAACGTTATATAGTATCACGTTATAACGTATAACGTTATATAGTATCACGGTATAACGTATAACGTTATATAGTATTACGTTATAACGTATAACGTTATATAGTATTACGTTATAACGTATAACGTTATATAGTATTACGTTATAACGTATAACGTTATATAGTATTACGTTATAACGTATAACGTTATATAGTATCACCATGTAACGTATAACGTTATATAGTATCACCATGTAACGTATAACGTTACATAGTATCACCATGTAACGTATAACGTTATATAGTATTACGTTATAACGTATAACGTTATATAGTATTACGTTATAACGTATAACGTTATATAGTATTACGTTATAACGTTATATAGTATCACCATGTAACGTATAACGTTATATAGTATTACGTTATAACGTATAACGTTATATAGTATCACCATGTAACGTATAATGTTATATAGTATTACGTTATAACGTATATCGTTATATAGTATTACGTTATAACGTATAACGTTATATAGTATTACGTTATAACGTATAACGTTATATAGTATTACGTTATAACGTATATCGTTATAAAGTATTACCTTATAACGTGTAAAGTTATATAGTATTACGGTATAACGTATAACGTTATATAGTATTACGTTATAACGTATAACGTTATATAGTATTACGTTATAACGTTATATAGTATCACCATGTAACGTATAACGTTATATAGTGTCACCATGTAACGTATAACGTTATATAGTATCACCATGTAACGTATAACGTTATATAGTATCACCATGTAACGCATAACGTTATATAGTATCACCATATAACTTATAACGTTATATAGTATTACGTTATAACGTATAACGTAATATAGTATTACGTTATGACGTATAACGTTATATAGTATTACGTTATAACGTATAACGTTATATAGTATTACGGTATAACGTATAACGTTATATAGTATTACGTTATAACGTATAACATTATATAGTATTACCATATAACGTTATATAGTATTACGTCATAACGTTATATAGTATCACCATGTAACGTATAACGTTATATAGTATTACGTTATAACGTATAACGTTATATATTATTACGTTATAACGTATAACGTTATATAGTATTACGTTATAACGTATAACGTTATATAGTATTACGTTATAACGTATAACGTTATATAGTATTACGTTATAACGTATAACGTTATATAGTATCACCATGTAACGTATAACGTTATATAGTATCACCATGTAACGTATAACGTTACATAGTATCACCATGTAACGTATAACGTTATATAGTATTACGTTATAACGTATAACGTTATATAGTATTACGTTATAATGTATAACGTTATATAGTATTACGTTATAACGTATAACGTTATATAGTATCACCATGTAACGTATAACGTTATATAGTATCACCATGTAACGTATAACGTTATATAGTGTCACCATGTAACGTATAACGTTATATAGTATCACCATGTAACGTATAACGTTATATAGTATCACCATGTAACGCATAACGTTATATAGTATCACCATGTAACGTATAACGTTATATAGTATTACGCTATAACGTATAACGTTATATAGTATTACGTTATAATGTATAACGTTATATAGTATTACGTTATAACGTATAACGTTATATAGTATTACGTTATAACGTATAACGTTATATAGTATTACGTTATAACGTATAACGTTATATAGTATTACGTTATAACGTATAACGTTATATAGTATCACCATGTAACGTATAACGTTATATAGTATCACCATGTAACGTATAACGTTACATAGTATCACCATGTAACGTATAACGTTATATAGTATTACGTTATAACGTATAACGTTATATAGTATTACGTTATAACGTATAACGTTATATAGTATTACGTTATAACGTTATGTAGTATCACCATATAACGTATAACGTTATATAGTATTACGTTATAACGTATAACGTAATATAGTATTACGTTATGACGTATAACGTTATATAGTATTACGTTATAACGTATAACGTTATATAGTATTACGGTATAACGTATAACGTTATATAGTATTACGTTATAACGTATAACATTATATAGTATTACCATATAACGTTATATAGTATTACGTCATAACGTTATATAGTATCACCATGTAACGTATAACGTTATATAGTATTACGTTATGACGCATAACGTTATATAGTATTACGTTAGAACGTGTATCGTCATAAAGTATTACCTTATAACGTATAACGTTATATAGTATTACGGTATAACGTATAACGTTATATGGTATTACGTTATAACGTATAACATTATATAGTATTACGTTAAAACGTATAACGTTATATAGTATCACCATGTAACGTATAACGTTATATAGTATCACCATGTAACGTATAACGTTATATAGTATCACCATGTAACGTATAACGTTATATAGTATCACCATGTAACGTATAACGTTATATAATATTACGTTATAACGTATAACGTTATATAGTATTACGTTATAACGTATAACGTTATATAGTATCACGTTATAACGTATAACGTTATATAGTATCACGTTATAACGTATAACGTTATATAGTATCACTTTATAACGTATAACGTTATATAGTATCACGTTATAACGTATAACGTTATATAGTATTACGTCATAACGTATAACGTTATATAGTATTACGTTATAAGGTATATCGTTATAAAGTATTACCTTATAACGTATAACGTTATATAGTATTACGTTATAACGTTATATAGTATTACGTTATAACGTATAACGTTATATAGTATCACGTTATAACGTATAACGTTATATAGTATCACGTTATAACGTATAACGTTATATAGTATCACGGTATAACGTATAACGTTATATAGTATTACGTTATAACGTATAACGTTATATAGTATTACGTTATAACGTATAACGTTATATAGTATTACGTTATAACGTATAACGTTATATAGTATTACGTTATAACGTATAACGTTATATAGTATCACCATGTAACGTATAACGTTATATAGTATCACCATGTAACGTATAACGTTACATAGTATCACCATGTAACGTATAACGTTATATAGTATTACGTTATAACGTATAACGTTATATAGTATTACGTTATAACGTATAACGTTATATAGTATTACGTTATAACGTTATATAGTATCACCATGTAACGTATAACGTTATATAGTATTACGTTATAACGTATAACGTTATATAGTATCACCATGTAACGTATAATGTTATATAGTATTACGTTATAACGTATATCGTTATATAGTATTACGTTATAACGTATAACGTTATATAGTATTACGTTATAACGTATAACGTTATATAGTATTACGTTATAACGTATATCGTTATAAAGTATTACCTTATAACGTGTAAAGTTATATAGTATTACGGTATAACGTATAACGTTATATAGTATTACGTTATAACGTATAACGTTATATAGTATTACGTTATAACGTTATATAGTATCACCATGTAACGTATAACGTTATATAGTGTCACCATGTAACGTATAACGTTATATAGTATCACCATGTAACGTATAACGTTATATAGTATCACCATGTAACGCATAACGTTATATAGTATCACCATATAACTTATAACGTTATATAGTATTACGTTATAACGTATAACGTAATATAGTATTACGTTATGACGTATAACGTTATATAGTATTACGTTATAACGTATAACGTTATATAGTATTACGGTATAACGTATAACGTTATATAGTATTACGTTATAACGTATAACATTATATAGTATTACCATATAACGTTATATAGTATTACGTCATAACGTTATATAGTATCACCATGTAACGTATAACGTTATATAGTATTACGTTATAACGTATAACGTTATATATTATTACGTTATGACGTATAACGTTATATAGTATTACGTTATGACGTATAACGTTATATAGTATTACGTTATGACGTATAACGTTATATAGTATTACGTTATAACGTATAACGTTATATAGTATTACATTATGACGTATGACGTTATAAAGTATTAACATATAACGTATAACGTTATATAGTATTACGTTATAACGTTATGTAGTATCACCATATAACGTATAACGTTATATAGTATTACGTTATAACGTATAACGTAATATAGTATTACGTTATGACGTGTAACGTTATATAGTATTACATTATGACGTATGACGTTATAAAGTATTACCATATAACGTATAACGTTATATAGTATTACGTTATAACGTTATGTAGTATCACCATATAACGTATAACGCTATATAGTATTACGTTATAACGTATAACGTAATATAGTATTACGTTATGACGTATAACGTTATATAATATTACCATATAACGTATAACGTTATATAGTATTACGTTATAACGTTATATAGTATCACCATGTAACGTATAACGTTATATAGTATTACGTTATAACGTATAACGTTATATAGTATCACGTTATAACGTATAACGTTATATAGTATTACGTTATAACGTTATATAGTATCACCATGTAACGTATAACGTTATATAGTATTACGTTATAACGTATAACGTTATATAGTATTACGTTATGACGTATAACGTTATATAGTATTACGTTAGAACGTATATCGTTATATAGTATTACCTTATAACGTATAACGTTATATAGTATTACGTTATGACGTATAACGTTATATAGTATTACGTTATGACGTATAACGTTATATAGTATTACGTTATGACGTATAACGTTATATAGTATTACGTTAGAACGTGTATCGTTATATAGTATTACCTTATAACGTATAACGTTATATAGTATTACGTTATGACGTATAACGTTATATAGTATTACGTTATAACGTATAACGTTATATAGTATTACGTTATAACGTATAACGTTATATAGTATTACGTTATAACGTATATCGTTATAAAGTATTACCTTATAACGTATAACGTTATATAGTATTACGGTATAACGTATAACGTTATATAGTATTACGTTATAACGTATAACGTTATATAGTATTACGTCATAACGTATAACGTTATATAGTATTACGTTATAACGTATAACGTTATATAGTATTACGTTATAACGTATATCGTTATAAAGTATTACCTTATAACGTATAACGTTATATAGTATTACGTTATAACGTTATATAGTATTACGTTATAACGTTATATAGTATTACGTTATAACGTTATATAGTATCACGTTATAACGTATAACGTTATATAGTATCACCATGTAACGTATAACTTTATATAGTATCACCATGTAACGTATAACGTTATATAGTATTACGTTATAACGTTATATAGTATTACGTTATAACGTTATATAGTATTACGTTATAACGTTATATAGTATTACGTTATAACGTTATATAGTATTACCATATAACGTATAACGTTATATAGTATTACGTTATAACGTTATATAGTATTACCATATAACGTATAACGTTATATAGTATTACCATATAACGTATAACGTTATATAGTATTACCATATAACGTATAACGTTATATAGTATTACGTTATAACGTATAACGTTATGTAGTATTACGTTATAACGTATAACGTTATATAGTATCACCATGTAACGTATAACGTTATATAGTATTACGTTATAACGTATAACGTTATATAGTATTACGTTATAACGTATAACGTTATATAGTATTACGTTATGACGTATAACGTTATATAGTATTACCATATAACGTTATATAGTATTACGTTATAACGTTATATAGTATTACGTTATAACGTTATATAGTATTACGTTATAACGTTATATAGTATTACGTTATAACGTTATATAGTATTACCATATAACGTATAACGTTATATAGTATTACCATATAACGTATAACGTTATATAGTATTACGTTATAACGTATAACGTTATGTAGTATTACGTTATAACGTATAACGTTATATAGTATCACCATGTAACGTATAACGTTATATAGTATTACGTTATAACGTATAACGTTATATAGTATTACGTTATAACGTATAACGTTATATAGTATTACGTTATGACGTATAACGTTATATAGTATTACCATATAACGTTATATAGTATTACGTTATAACGTTATATAGTATTACGTTATAACGTTATATAGTATTACGTTATAACGTATATCGTTATAAAGTATTACCTTATAACGTATAACGTTATATAGTATTACGTTATAACGTTATATAGTATTACGTTATAACGTATAACGTTATATAGTATCACGTTATAACGTATAACGTTATATAGTGTCACGTTATAACGTATAACGTTATATAGTATCACGTTATAACGTATAACGTTATATAGTATTACGTCATAACGTATAACGTTATATAGTATTACGTTATAAGGTATAACGTTATATAGTATTACGCTATAACGTATAACGTTATATAGTATTACGTTATAACGTATAACGTTATATAGCATCACCATGTAACGTATAACGTTATATAGTATCACCATGTAACGTATAACGTTATATAGTATTACGTTATAACATTATATAGTATCACCATATAACGTATAACGTTATATAGCATTACGTTATAACGTATAACGTAATATAGTATTACGTTATGACGTATAACGTTATATAGTATTACGTTATAACGTATAACGTTATATAGTATTACGGTATAACGTATAACGTTATATAGTATTACGTTATAACGTATAACATTATATAGTATTACGTTATAACGTATAACGTTATATAGTATCACCATGTAACGTATAAAGTTATATAGTATCACCATGTAACGTATAACGTTATATAGTATCACCACGTATCGTATAACGTTATATAGTATCACCATGTAACGTATAACGTTATATAGTATGACGTTATAACTTATAACGTTATATAGTATGACGTTATAACGTATAACGTTATATAGTATTACCATATAACGTATAACGTTATATAGTATCACCATATATCGTATAACGTTATATAGTATTACGTTATGACGTATAACGTTATGTAGTATTACGTTATAACGTATAACGTTATATAGTATTACGGTATAACGTATAACGTTATATAGTATTACGTTATAACGTTATATAGTATTACCATATAACGTATAACGTTATATAGTATTACCATATAACGTATAACGTTATATAGTATTACGTTATAACGTATAACGTTATGTAGTATTACGTTATAACGTATAACGTTATATAGTATCACCATGTAACGTATAACGTTATGTAGTATTACGTTATAACGTATAACGTTATATAGTATTACGTTATAACGTATAACGTTATATAGTATTACGTTATGACGTATAACGTTATATAGTATTACCATATAACGTTATATAGTATTAGGTTATAACGTTATATAGTATTACGTTATAACGTTATATAGTATTACGTTATAACGTATATCGTTATAAAGTATTACCTTATAACGTATAACGTTATATAGTATTACGTTATAACGTTATATAGTATTACGTTATAACGTATAACGTTATATAGTATCACGTTATAACGTATAACGTTATATAGTGTCACGTTATAACGTATAACGTTATATAGTATCACGTTATAACGTATAACGTTATATAGTATTACGTCATAACGTATAACGTTATATAGTATTACGTTATAAGGTATAACGTTATATAGTATTACGCTATAACGTATAACGTTATATAGTATTACGTTATAACGTATAACGTTATATAGTATCACCATGTAACGTATAACGTTATATAGTATCACCATGTAACGTATAACGTTATATAGTATTACGTTATAACATTATATAGTATCACCATATAACGTATAACGTTATATAGCATTACGTTATAACGTATAACGTAATATAGTATTACGTTATGACGTATAACGTTATATAGTATTACGTTATAACGTATAACGTTATATAGTATCACCATGTAACGTATAACGTTATATAGTATCACCATGTAACGTATAACGTTATATAGTATCACCACGTATCGTATAACGTTATATAGTATCACCATGTAACGTTAACGTTATATAGTATGACGTTATAACTTATAACGTTATATAGTATGACGTTATAACGTATAACGTTATATAGTATTACCATATAACGTATAACGTTATATAGTATCACCATATATCGTATAACGTTATATAGTATTACGTTATGACGTATAACGTTATGTAGTATTACGTTATAACGTATAACGTTATATAGTATTACGGTATAACGTATAACGTTATATAGTATTACGTTATAACGTATAACATTATATAGTATTACCATATAACGTTATATAGTATTACGTCATAACGTTATAAAGCATCACCATATAACGTATAACGTTATATAGTATTACGTTATAACGTATAACGTTATATAGTATGACGTTATAACGTATAACGTTATATAGTATTACGTTATAACGTATAACGTTATATAGTATCACCATATAACTTATAACGTTATATAGTATTACGTTATAACGTATAACGTAATATAGTATTACGTTATGACGTATAACGTTATATAGTATTACGTTATAACGTATAACGTTATATAGTATTACGGTATAACGTATAACGTTATATAGTATTACGTTATAACGTATAACATTATATAGTATTACCATATAACGTTATATAGTATTACGTCATAACGTTATATAGTATCACCATGTAACGTATAACGTTATATAGTATTACGTTATAACGTATAACGTTATATATTATTACGTTATGACGTATAACGTTATATAGTATTACGTTATGACGTATAACGTTATATAGTATTACGTTATGACGTATAACGTTATATAGTATTACGTTATAACGTATAACGTTATATAGTATTACATTATGACGTATGACGTTATAAAGTATTAACATATAACGTATAACGTTATATAGTATTACGTTATAACGTTATGTAGTATCACCATATAACGTATAACGTTATATAGTATTACGTTATAACGTATAACGTAATATAGTATTACGTTATGACGTGTAACGTTATATAGTATTACATTATGACGTATGACGTTATAAAGTATTACCATATAACGTATAACGTTATATAGTATTACGTTATAACGTTATGTAGTATCACCATATAACGTATAACGCTATATAGTATTACGTTATAACGTATAACGTAATATAGTATTACGTTATGACGTATAACGTTATATAATATTACCATATAACGTATAACGTTATATAGTATTACGTTATAACGTTATATAGTATCACCATGTAACGTATAACGTTATATAGTATTACGTTATAACGTATAACGTTATATAGTATCACGTTATAACGTATAACGTTATATAGTATTACGTTATAACGTTATATAGTATCACCATGTAACGTATAACGTTATATAGTATTACGTTATAACGTATAACGTTATATAGTATTACGTTATGACGTATAACGTTATATAGTATTACGTTAGAACGTATATCGTTATATAGTATTACCTTATAACGTATAACGTTATATAGTATTACGTTATGACGTATAACGTTATATAGTATTACGTTATGACGTATAACGTTATATAGTATTACGTTATGACGTATAACGTTATATAGTATTACGTTAGAACGTGTATCGTTATATAGTATTACCTTATAACGTATAACGTTATATAGTATTACGTTATGACGTATAACGTTATATAGTATTACGTTATAACGTATAACGTTATATAGTATTACGTTATAACGTATAACGTTATATAGTATTACGTTATAACGTATATCGTTATAAAGTATTACCTTATAACGTATAACGTTATATAGTATTACGGTATAACGTATAACGTTATATAGTATTACGTTATAACGTATAACGTTATGTAGTATTACGTTATAACGTATAACGTTATATAGTATCACCATGTAACGTATAACGTTATATAGTATTACGTTATAACGTATAACGTTATATAGTATTACGTTATAACGTATAACGTTATATAGTATTACGTTATGACGTATAACGTTATATAGTATTACCATATAACGTTATATAGTATTACGTTATAACGTTATATAGTATCATCATGTAACGTATAATGTTATATAGTATTACGTTATAACGTATAACGTTATATAGTATTACGTTATGACGTATAACGTTATATAGTATTACGTTAGAACGTGTATCGTCATAAAGTATTACCTTATAACGTATAACGTTATATAGTATTACGGTATAACGTATAACGTTATATGGTATTACGTTATAACGTATAACATTATATAGTATTACGTTAAAACGTATAACGTTATATAGTATCACCATGTAACGTATAACGTTATATAGTATCACCATGTAACGTATAACGTTATATAGTATCACCATGTAACGTATAACGTTATATAGTATCACCATGTAACGTATAACGTTATATAATATTACGTTATAACGTATAACGTTATATAGTATTACGTTATAACGTATAACGTTATATAGTATCACGTTATAACGTATAACGTTATATAGTATCACGTTATAACGTATAACGTTATATAGTATTACGTCATGACGTATAACGTTATATAGTATTACGTTATAACGTATAACGTTATATAGTATTACGTTATAACGTATAACGTTATATAGTATTACGTTATGACGTATAACGTTATATAGTATTACCATATAACGTTATATAGTATTACGTTATAACGTTATATAGTATCATCATGTAACGTATAACGTTATATAGTATCACCATGTAACGTATAACGTTATATAGTATCACCATGTAACGTATAACGTTATATAATATTACGTTATAACGTATAACGTTATATAGTATTACGTTATAACGTATAACGTTATATAGTATCACGTTATAACGTATAACGTTATATAGTATCACTTTATAACGTATAACGTTATATAGTATCACGTTATAACGTATAACGTTATATAGTATTACGTCATAACGTATAACATTATATAGTATTACGTTATAAGGTATATCGTTATAAAGTATTACCTTATAACGTATAACGTTATATAGTATTACGTTATAACGTTATATAGTATTACGTTATAACGTATAACGTTATATAGTATCACGTTATAACGTATAACGTTATATAGTATCACGTTATAACGTATAACGTTATATAGTATCACGGTATAACGTATAACGTTATATAGTATTACGTCATAACGTATAACGTTATATAGTATTACGTTATAAGGTATAACGTTATATAGTATTACGCTATAACGTATAACGTTATATAGTATTACGTTATAACGTATAACGTTATATAGTATTACGTTATAACGTATAACGTTATATAGTATCACGTTATAACGTATAACGTTATATAGTATCACGTTATAACGTATAACGTTATATAGTATCACGTTATAACGTATAACGTTATATAGTATTACGTCATAACGTATAACGTTATATAGTATTACGTTATAACGTATAACGTTATATAGTATTACGTTATAACGTATATCGTTATAAAGTATTACCTTATAACGTATAACGTTATATAGTATTACGTTATAACGTTATATAGTATTACGTTATAACGTTATATAGTATTACGTTATAACGTTATATAGTATCACGTTATAACGTATAACGTTATATAGTATCACCATGTAACGTATAACTTTATATAGTATCACCATGTAACGTATAACGTTATATAGTATTACGTTATAACGTTATATAGTATTACGTTATAACGTTATATAGTATTACGTTATAACGTTATATAGTATTACGTTATAACGTTATATAGTATTACCATATAACGTATAACGTTATATAGTATTACGTTATAACGTTATATAGTATTACCATATAACGTATAACGTTATATAGTATTACCATATAACGTATAACGTTATATAGTATTACCATATAACGTATAACGTTATATAGTATTACGTTATAACGTATAACGTTATGTAGTATTACGTTATAACGTATAACGTTATATAGTATCACCATGTAACGTATAACGTTATATAGTATTACGTTATAACGTATAACGTTATATAGTATTACGTTATAACGTATAACGTTATATAGTATTACGTTATGACGTATAACGTTATATAGTATTACCATATAACGTTATATAGTATTACGTTATAACGTTATATAGTATTACGTTATAACGTTATATAGTATTACGTTATAACGTTATATAGTATTACGTTATAACGTTATATAGTATTACCATATAACGTATAACGTTATATAGTATTACCATATAACGTATAACGTTATATAGTATTACGTTATAACGTATAACGTTATGTAGTATTACGTTATAACGTATAACGTTATATAGTATCACCATGTAACGTATAACGTTATATAGTATTACGTTATAACGTATAACGTTATATAGTATTACGTTATAACGTATAACGTTATATAGTATTACGTTATGACGTATAACGTTATATAGTATTACCATATAACGTTATATAGTATTACGTTATAACGTTATATAGTATTACGTTATAACGTTATATAGTATTACGTTATAACGTATATCGTTATAAAGTATTACCTTATAACGTATAACGTTATATAGTATTACGTTATAACGTTATATAGTATTACGTTATAACGTATAACGTTATATAGTATCACGTTATAACGTATAACGTTATATAGTGTCACGTTATAACGTATAACGTTATATAGTATCACGTTATAACGTATAACGTTATATAGTATTACGTCATAACGTATAACGTTATATAGTATTACGTTATAAGGTATAACGTTATATAGTATTACGCTATAACGTATAACGTTATATAGTATTACGTTATAACGTATAACGTTATATAGCATCACCATGTAACGTATAACGTTATATAGTATCACCATGTAACGTATAACGTTATATAGTATTACGTTATAACATTATATAGTATCACCATATAACGTATAACGTTATATAGCATTACGTTATAACGTATAACGTAATATAGTATTACGTTATGACGTATAACGTTATATAGTATTACGTTATAACGTATAACGTTATATAGTATCACCATGTAACGTATAACGTTATGTAGTATTACGTTATAACGTATAACGTTATATAGTATTACGTTATAACGTATAACGTTATATAGTATTACGTTATGACGTATAACGTTATATAGTATTACCATATAACGTTATATAGTATTACGTTATAACGTTATATAGTATTACGTTATAACGTTATATAGTATTACGTTATAACGTATATCGTTATAAAGTATTACCTTATAACGTATAACGTTATATAGTATTACGTTATAACGTTATATAGTATTACGTTATAACGTATAACGTTATATAGTATCACGTTATAACGTATAACGTTATATAGTGTCACGTTATAACGTATAACGTTATATAGTATCACGTTATAACGTATAACGTTATATAGTATTACGTCATAACGTATAACGTTATATAGTATTACGTTATAAGGTATAACGTTATATAGTATTACGCTATAACGTATAACGTTATATAGTATTACGTTATAACGTATAACGTTATATAGTATCACCATGTAACGTATAACGTTATATAGTATCACCATGTAACGTATAACGTTATATAGTATTACGTTATAACATTATATAGTATCACCATATAACGTATAACGTTATATAGCATTACGTTATAACGTATAACGTAATATAGTATTACGTTATGACGTATAACGTTATATAGTATTACGTTATAACGTATAACGTTATATAGTATCACCATGTAACGTATAACGTTATATAGTATCACCATGTAACGTATAACGTTATATAGTATCACCACGTATCGTATAACGTTATATAGTATCACCATGTAACGTATAACGTTATATAGTATGACGTTATAACTTATAACGTTATATAGTATGACGTTATAACGTATAACGTTATATAGTATTACCATATAACGTATAACGTTATATAGTATCACCATATATCGTATAACGTTATATAGTATTACGTTATGACGTATAACGTTATGTAGTATTACGTTATAACGTATAACGTTATATAGTATTACGGTATAACGTATAACGTTATATAGTATTACGTTATAACGTTATATAGTATTACGTTATAACGTTATATAGTATTACCATATAACGTATAACGTTATATAGTATTACCATATAACGTATAACGTTATATAGTATTACGTTATAACGTATAACGTTATGTAGTATTACGTTATAACGTATAACGTTATATAGTATCACCATGTAACGTATAACGTTATGTAGTATTACGTTATAACGTATAACGTTATATAGTATTACGTTATAACGTATAACGTTATATAGTATTACGTTATGACGTATAACGTTATATAGTATTACCATATAACGTTATATAGTATTACGTTATAACGTTATATAGTATTACGTTATAACGTTATATAGTATTACGTTATAACGTATATCGTTATAAAGTATTACCTTATAACGTATAACGTTATATAGTATTACGTTATAACGTTATATAGTATTACGTTATAACGTATAACGTTATATAGTATCACGTTATAACGTATAACGTTATATAGTATTACGTTATAACGTATAACGTTATATAGTATTACGTTATAACGTATAACGTTATATAGTATCACCATGTAACGTATAACGTTATATAGTATCACCATGTAACGTATAACGTTATATAGTATTACGTTATAACGTATAACGTTATATAGTATCACGTTATAACGTATAACGTTATATAGTATCACGTTATAACGTATAACGTTATATAGTATTACGTCATGACGTATAACGTTATATAGTATTACGTTATAACGTATAACGTTATATAGTATTACGTTATAACGTATAACGTTATATAGTATTACGTTATGACGTATAACGTTATATAGTATTACCATATAACGTTATATAGTATTACGTTATAACGTTATATAGTATCATCATGTAACGTATAACGTTATATAGTATCACCATGTAACGTATAACGTTATATAGTATCACCATGTAACGTATAACGTTATATAATATTACGTTATAACGTATAACGTTATATAGTATTACGTTATAACGTATAACGTTATATAGTATCACGTTATAACGTATAACGTTATATAGTATCACTTTATAACGTATAACGTTATATAGTATCACGTTATAACGTATAACGTTATATAGTATTACGTCATAACGTATAACATTATATAGTATTACGTTATAAGGTATATCGTTATAAAGTATTACCTTATAACGTATAACGTTATATAGTATTACGTTATAACGTTATATAGTATTACGTTATAACGTATAACGTTATATAGTATCACGTTATAACGTATAACGTTATATAGTATCACGTTATAACGTATAACGTTATATAGTATCACGGTATAACGTATAACGTTATATAGTATTACGTCATAACGTATAACGTTATATAGTATTACGTTATAAGGTATAACGTTATATAGTATTACGCTATAACGTATAACGTTATATAGTATTACGTTATAACGTATAACGTTATATAGTATTACGTTATAACGTATAACGTTATATAGTATCACGTTATAACGTATAACGTTATATAGTATCACGTTATAACGTATAACGTTATATAGTATCACGTTATAACGTATAACGTTATATAGTATTACGTCATAACGTATAACGTTATATAGTATTACGTTATAACGTATAACGTTATATAGTATTACGTTATAACGTATATCGTTATAAAGTATTACCTTATAACGTATAACGTTATATAGTATTACGTTATAACGTTATATAGTATTACGTTATAACGTTATATAGTATTACGTTATAACGTTATATAGTATCACGTTATAACGTATAACGTTATATAGTATCACCATGTAACGTATAACTTTATATAGTATCACCATGTAACGTATAACGTTATATAGTATTACGTTATAACGTTATATAGTATTACGTTATAACGTTATATAGTATTACGTTATAACGTTATATAGTATTACGTTATAACGTTATATAGTATTACCATATAACGTATAACGTTATATAGTATTACGTTATAACGTTATATAGTATTACCATATAACGTATAACGTTATATAGTATTACCATATAACGTATAACGTTATATAGTATTACCATATAACGTATAACGTTATATAGTATTACGTTATAACGTATAACGTTATGTAGTATTACGTTATAACGTATAACGTTATATAGTATCACCATGTAACGTATAACGTTATATAGTATTACGTTATAACGTATAACGTTATATAGTATTACGTTATAACGTATAACGTTATATAGTATTACGTTATGACGTATAACGTTATATAGTATTACCATATAACGTTATATAGTATTACGTTATAACGTTATATAGTATTACGTTATAACGTTATATAGTATTACGTTATAACGTTATATAGTATTACGTTATAACGTTATATAGTATTACCATATAACGTATAACGTTATATAGTATTACCATATAACGTATAACGTTATATAGTATTACGTTATAACGTATAACGTTATGTAGTATTACGTTATAACGTATAACGTTATATAGTATCACCATGTAACGTATAACGTTATATAGTATTACGTTATAACGTATAACGTTATATAGTATTACGTTATAACGTATAACGTTATATAGTATTACGTTATGACGTATAACGTTATATAGTATTACCATATAACGTTATATAGTATTACGTTATAACGTTATATAGTATTACGTTATAACGTTATATAGTATTACGTTATAACGTATATCGTTATAAAGTATTACCTTATAACGTATAACGTTATATAGTATTACGTTATAACGTTATATAGTATTACGTTATAACGTATAACGTTATATAGTATCACGTTATAACGTATAACGTTATATAGTGTCACGTTATAACGTATAACGTTATATAGTATCACGTTATAACGTATAACGTTATATTGTATTACGTCATAACGTATAACGTTATATAGTATTACGTTATAAGGTATAACGTTATATAGTATTACGCTATAACGTATAACGTTATATAGTATTACGTTATAACGTATAACGTTATATAGCATCACCATGTAACGTATAACGTTATATAGTATCACCATGTAACGTATAACGTTATATAGTATTACGTTATAACATTATATAGTATCACCATATAACGTATAACGTTATATAGCATTACGTTATAACGTATAACGTAATATAGTATTACGTTATGACGTATAACGTTATATAGTATTACGTTATAACGTATAACGTTATATAGTATCACCATGTAACGTATAACGTTATGTAGTATTACGTTATAACGTATAACGTTATATAGTATTACGTTATAACGTATAACGTTATATAGTATTACGTTATGACGTATAACGTTATATAGTATTACCATATAACGTTATATAGTATTACGTTATAACGTTATATAGTATTACGTTATAACGTTATATAGTATTACGTTATAACGTATATCGTTATAAAGTATTACCTTATAACGTATAACGTTATATAGTATTACGTTATAACGTTATATAGTATTACGTTATAACGTATAACGTTATATAGTATCACGTTATAACGTATAACGTTATATAGTGTCACGTTATAACGTATAACGTTATATAGTATCACGTTATAACGTATAACGTTATATAGTATTACGTCATAACGTATAACGTTATATAGTATTACGTTATAAGGTATAACGTTATATAGTATTACGCTATAACGTATAACGTTATATAGTATTACGTTATAACGTATAACGTTATATAGTATCACCATGTAACGTATAACGTTATATAGTATCACCATGTAACGTATAACGTTATATAGTATTACGTTATAACATTATATAGTATCACCATATAACGTATAACGTTATATAGCATTACGTTATAACGTATAACGTAATATAGTATTACGTTATGACGTATAACGTTATATAGTATTACGTTATAACGTATAACGTTATATAGTATCACCATGTAACGTATAACGTTATATAGTATCACCATGTAACGTATAACGTTATATAGTATCACCACGTATCGTATAACGTTATATAGTATCACCATGTAACGTATAACGTTATATAGTATGACGTTATAACTTATAACGTTATATAGTATGACGTTATAACGTATAACGTTATATAGTATTACCATATAACGTATAACGTTATATAGTATCACCATATATCGTATAACGTTATATAGTATTACGTTATGACGTATAACGTTATGTAGTATTACGTTATAACGTATAACGTTATATAGTATTACGGTATAACGTATAACGTTATATAGTATTACGTTATAACGTTATATAGTATTACGTTATAACGTTATATAGTATTACCATATAACGTATAACGTTATATAGTATTACCATATAACGTATAACGTTATATAGTATTACGTTATAACGTATAACGTTATGTAGTATTACGTTATAACGTATAACGTTATATAGTATCACCATGTAACGTATAACGTTATGTAGTATTACGTTATAACGTATAACGTTATATAGTATTACGTTATAACGTATAACGTTATATAGTATTACGTTATGACGTATAACGTTATATAGTATTACCATATAACGTTATATAGTATTACGTTATAACGTTATATAGTATTACGTTATAACGTTATATAGTATTACGTTATAACGTATATCGTTATAAAGTATTACCTTATAACGTATAACGTTATATAGTATTACGTTATAACGTTATATAGTATTACGTTATAACGTATAACGTTATATAGTATCACGTTATAACGTATAACGTTATATAGTGTCACGTTATAACGTATAACGTTATATAGTATCACGTTATAACGTATAACGTTATATAGTATTACGTCATAACGTATAACGTTATATAGTATTACGTTATAAGGTATAACGTTATATAGTATTACGCTATAACGTATAACGTTATATAGTATTACGTTATAACGTATAACGTTATATAGTATCACCATGTAACGTATAACGTTATATAGTATCACCATGTAACGTATAACGTTATATAGTATTACGTTATAACATTATATAGTATCACCATATAACGTATAACGTTATATAGCATTACGTTATAACGTATAACGTAATATAGTATTACGTTATGACGTATAACGTTATATAGTATTACGTTATAACGTATAACGTTATATAGTATTACGGTATAACGTATAACGTTATATAGTATTACGTTATAACGTATAACGTTATATAGTATTACGTTATAACGTATAACGTTATATAGTATCACCATGTAACGTATAACGTTATATAGTATCACCATGTAACGTATAACGTTATATAGTATCACCATGTAACGTATAACGTTATATAGTATCACCACGTATCGTATAACGTTATATAGTATCACCATGTAACGTATAACGTTATATAGTATGACGTTATAACTTATAACGTTATATAGTATGACGTTATAACGTATAACGTTATATAGTATTACCATATAACGTATAACGTTATATAGTATCACCATATATCGTATAACGTTATATAGTATTACGTTATGACGTATAACGTTATGTAGTATTACGTTATAACGTATAACGTTATATAGTATTACGGTATAACGTATAACGTTATATAGTATTACGTTATAACGTATAACATTATATAGTATTACGTTATAACGTATAACGTTATATAGTATCACCATGTAACGTATAACGTTATATAGTATTACGTTATAACGTATAACGTTATATAGTATCACCATGTAACGTATAACGTTATATAGTATCACCATGTAACGTATAACGTTATATAGTATTACGTTATGACGTATACCGTTATATAATATTACCATATAACGTATAACGTTATATAGTATTACGTTAGAACGTATATCATTATATAGTATTACCTTATAACGTATAACGTTACATAGTATTACGTTATGACGTTTAACGTTATATAGTATTACGTTATAACGTATAACGTTATATAGTATTACGTTATAACGTATAACGTTATATAGTATTACGTTATAACGTATATCGTTATAAAGTATTACCTTATAACGTATAACGTTATATAGTATTACGTTATAACGTTATATAGTATTACGTTATAACGTATAACGTTATATAGTATCACGTTATAACGTATAACGTTATATAGTGTCACGTTATAACGTATAACGTTATATAGTATCACGTTATAACGTATAACGTTATATAGTATTACGTCATAACGTATAACGTTATATAGTATTACGTTATAAGGTATAACGTTATATAGTATTACGCTATAACGTATAACGTTATATAGTATTACGTTATAACGTATAACGTTATATAGTATCACCATGTAACGTATAACGTTATATAGTATCACCATGTAACGTATAACGTTATATAGTATTACGTTATAACATTATATAGTATCACCATATAACGTATAACGTTATATAGCATTACGTTATAACGTATAACGTAATATAGTATTACGTTATGACGTATAACGTTATATAGTATTACGTTATAACGTATAACGTTATATAGTATTACGGTATAACGTATAACGTTATATAGTATTACGTTATAACGTATAACGTTATATAGTATTACGTTATAACGTATAACGTTATATAGTATCACCATGTAACGTATAACGTTATATAGTATCACCATGTAACGTATAACGTTATATAGTATCACCATGTAACGTATAACGTTATATAGTATCACCACGTATCGTATAACGTTATATAGTATCACCATGTAACGTATAACGTTATATAGTATGACGTTATAACTTATAACGTTATATAGTATGACGTTATAACGTATAACGTTATATAGTATTACCATATAACGTATAACGTTATATAGTATCACCATATATCGTATAACGTTATATAGTATTACGTTATGACGTATAACGTTATGTAGTATTACGTTATAACGTATAACGTTATATAGTATTACGGTATAACGTATAACGTTATATAGTATTACGTTATAACGTATAACATTATATAGTATTACGTTATAACGTATAACGTTATATAGTATCACCATGTAACGTATAACGTTATATAGTATTACGTTATAACGTATAACGTTATATAGTATCACCATGTAACGTATAACGTTATATAGTATCACCATGTAACGTATAACGTTATATAGTATTACGTTATGACGTATACCGTTATATAATATTACCATATAACGTATAACGTTATATAGTATTACGTTAGAACGTATATCATTATATAGTATTACCTTATAACGTATAACGTTACATAGTATTACGTTATGACGTTTAACGTTATATAGTATTACGTTATAACGTATAACGTTATATAGTATTACGTTATAACGTATAACGTTATATAGTATTACGTTATAACGTATATCGTTATAAAGTATTACCTTATAACGTATAACGTTATATAGTATTACGTTATAACGTTATATACTATTACGTTATAACGTATAACGTTATATAGTATCACGTTATAACGTATAACGTTATATAGTATCACGTTATAACGTATAACGTTATATAGTATTACGTTATGACGTATAACGTTATATAGAATTACCATATAACGTTATATAGTATTACGTTATAACGTTATATAGTATCATCATGTAACGTATAACGTTATATAGTATTACGTTATAACGTATAACGTTATATAGTATTACGTTATATCGTATATCGTTATATAGTATTACGTTATAACGCTTAACGATATATAGTATTACGTTATAACGTATAACGTTATATAGTATTACGTTATAACGTATAAAGTTATATAGTATTACGTTATGACGCATAACGTTATATAGTATCGGGGTTAGGTTGGGGTTAGGTGGGGAGCACGAGGCGTTTATGGGTTCCCAGGTCGTAGGACCACGCCCTGGGAAACCCCGATGGATCTGATGCTCTCCTAGAGTCGGGTGGCGGCTGGTCGGTGCCTTTGGTACCCGTCGGTTCGCTGATCCGGTGCGGAGAGCTTCGGAGAAGTTGGTGGGCCCATATCTGCCAAGACCACTCACCTCACCTTCTCGTGGGGCTCCCCGTCACCCTGCACCGGCCTTGACCGGGGTAGGGTGCGAAAGAGTGAGTGGCACCAGGATGCAGATTTGTTGACGACCCGGCAACCAAACAAACAAACAAACTAAATATGGCAGACACAAAACCAGGAAAAAACGTTTACGGTGCAGGGGAGGGATACCCCAGTACCGGCGCAGTCGTGGGTAGTCAAGTGGGCCCCGCTGCGTCGTCATCTCACGACCACGGCCGTTCGAGGGTGGACCGCCAGGCCCCCGGACGTGTTTCTGCGTCTGGCGAGGACAATGGGATGGAGATGGCGGAGGAATCTCCAAGGAGGAGGAGCACGAGGAGCTCGCTCAGGAGCACGGACAGGTCGGAGTACGCTTTTCTCGCTCCGCCCCTGGTCGACTATGCCACGTCATCGGTGGCAGTAGGGCCGCGGACGCGGGTAAGGTCCGACGACGAGGAGTCCGTCGCCTCGATCTCGTCGCGCTCGTCGCTGGCCTCTGCGACGTCCAGGGGTAAGAAGAGGAGGGTCGCCATTACGACCCCGGACGTGCCCGAGGAACTGGACATCCTCGTAAGGACGAGCTCGCCCGCGGAGGTCAGCGCGGAGGTGACGATGCGCATCTCCGAAATCATGAGGGTTGCGACGATATCGTCCAACCTGAAAGGAACGTGTATAAAGACCTTGAAGGACGCGGCGAGCTATCTCACCGCGGCTTGGAAGCACGAGTCCTGCAGGAGAAGGTCCGGACAGGCGCGCGACAGCGACGTCGTAGACAGGAGGCTGTCCGCGGTGGAGCAAGAGAACGCAGCCCTTCGCCAACAGCTGGCGATATTGACTGCTCGCGTTCAGGATTGTCCGCGATGCACCGGCCCACTGTGCGAGTATGGCCGTCCTCCGCGGGAAGACAACAGTGACAGGGCACGCCTAGATGCCCTGGAGAAGGAGGTCCGGGAGCTCAGACCCTCCATCGTCAAGGACATCGAGGAGCTGCTCGGGAACCGACGACCAAGGACCCCCGAAGCGCGTCGAGGCGCGGACCGCCCCGCTACTCTACGTACCCCCCAAACTGCGTCGCTCCCGAGGGAGCAGGAGGGTGGCGAGTCGTGGACAGTGGTGGAGTCGAGGGGGAAGAAACAACGGAAGAAGCGGAAGAAGACAGCTGCCGCCGCCTCCGCCGCCGCCGCCGCTGGAGTCGAGACGGCGAGAAACGGGGCGACCGTGGCTCCGCCGGCGACGAGCGGACGCCAGCGGCTACCGCAGACAAGGACGACAGGCGCGCCGAAACCGAGCGCCGCCGCAGCGAAGAGAGGACCGCCGCAGGCACCCAAGACGGTCACGCTCCCTCGAGCACCGCGAACATCCGCGGTGACTCTGACGTTGAACGAGGGAGCCAGGATGTCGTACGCCGACGTGCTGGAGGCAGCCAGAGCGAAGGTCCCGCTCTCGGAGGTGGGTGTGGAGTCCGTCGACATGAGGAAGGCGATGACGGGCGCCATAATCATCAGAGTCCCTGGTGACAGGGACAGGGGAAAGGCGACGCTGCTGGCGACGCGTCTGGCCGAGGCGCTGGATCCGACGGCAGTGAGAGTCGCCACACCAACCAGGATGGCCGAACTCCGGGTGACCGGGATCGACATCTCGGTCAAAAAGGACGAACTGCGGCGAGCTTTGGCCTCGGCCGCAGGATGCGGCTGCGCCGAGATGCACATCGGAGAGATCGGCGCCACCAGGGGCGGCCTCGGGTCCGTGTGGATCAAATGCCCGGTGGCAGGAGCCCGCAAACTAGCCCAGGCGGGGAAAATCGCCCTGGGTTGGTCGACAGCCAGGATCAGAGCGATCCCGAAGCGGCCCCTCCAGTGCTTCAAGTGCCTGGAGCTGGGGCACGTGGGCGCAACGTGCGTGTCCGGTGTGGATCGCGGGCATCTGTGCTACAGGTGCGGCGGTAGCGGACATCGAGCCAGAGGCTGTCCGGCCTCTGCTCCCAAGTGCCCTCTGTGCGAGTCGCTCGGGGCACCCGCCAACCACAGGATGGGCGGGGCGGCCTGCGCGCCCCCGAAGACCAAGAAGAAGAGGAGACCGATCCGCGAGCCAGCGGCGGAAAAGAGTCCAGGAAGCGCCGCGAAAGCAGCAGCGGCGGATGGTCGGGAGGAGGCCATGGAGGTGACCGCGTAATTCGAGCGCCTCCTCCAATGCAACCTCGGTAGGTCGAGAAGAGCGCAAGATCTGCTCTCGCAGACCATCCGAGAGAACGAGGTCGCCCTCGCGGCGGTGGCCGAGCCGTACCGCGTTCCCGACGTTCCCAACTGGATCGCGGACCTGGACGGAGCCACGGCGATAACTTGGACGTCAGCCTCGAGTGCCCCCGGCGTTCCGCTCGATCGCGGCCGCGGCTTCGTCGCGGTCGAGTGGGCTAGGATAGCGGTGGTGGCCGTCTACGTCTCCCCCAACATCGGCCTGGACGCTTACGGGGACTTTCTGGACAGGGTCGGCGAGTGCGTCAGGAGATGCCTTCCCCGCCAGGCGCTCGTCCTCGGGGACTTTAACGCCCATTCCACGCAATGGGGAAACCCCGGTACCAACTCTCGGGGAAGGATGCTCACCGACTGGGCCGCGGGTCTCGGGCTCGTGCTGGCGAACAGAGGCTCGGCGAGCACCTGCGTGGCATGGGGAGGGTCCTCCGTGGTCGACGTCACGTGGACTACCCCGGAGCTGTTCAGGCGGATCCACGACTGGAGAGTGGCCGAGGGGATGGAAACGCTGTCCGACCACCTCTACATACTGATGGAGGTGGCCCCCGAGGCTACACAGGCCGACAACGACGACGACGCCCGACGGCGAGGAGAGAATCGATCCCGCCCACCACCGAGATGGCGGCTCAAGGAGAGGGACAAGGACCTGCTGCGGGCGGCGGCCACCGTCTCCGCCTGGAGTTGGGACGCCCGACGGACAACAGGAGCAGCATCATCGTTGGAAAGCGTCGACGAGGAGGCGGAAGAACTTCGCCGACGCATGAGCGCGGCGTGCGACGCCTCGATGCCGCGCTCCGTCCCGGGCGGTAGACGCGATCGCCGCGTGTACTGGTGGACACCGGAGATCGCGGAGCTGCGAGCGAGCTGCGTCCGAGCCCGCAGAAGATTCCTGAGGGCCCGCCGTCGCAGGCTGACGCGCGACGAAGAGGAGATCTCCAGCTGCTACGAGGCGTACAGAGAGGCGAGACGCACTCTTCAGCGGGAGATCAAGATCGCGAAAGCTCGGTGCTGGGCAGAGCTGGTCGAGGCGGTCGAATCCGATCCGTGGGGGCGGCCCTACAAGACAGCGACCAAGAAGTTGCGACCTACGGCGCCCCCGCTGACCGCGAACATGGACCCGGTGCTGCTGAGCAAGGTCATCGGTACTCTGTTCCCACCGGAAGACAGGGACGCGGGACGATCAGCGCCATCCTCCTGCTTCGGCGGCGACGACGACGACGAGGAGGCGGTGACGACGACGGAGTGGAGCGAAGAGCTCGGAGTCACCGAAGAGGAGCTCTTCGAAGCCACGAGGAGGATGGCATCCCGCGACGTGGCACCGGGTCCGGACGGAATCCCAGGCCGAGTGTGGGCGGAGACGATCGACACCATGGCTCCCCGCCTGCGACACCTCTACACGAGATGCCTGAGGGAGGGTGTCTACCCCCGGACGTGGCGGACGGCGAGATTGGTTCTGCTGCGGAAAGAGGACCGTCCGCCGGACTCGCCGTCCGCGTACAGGCCTATATGCCTGCTCGACGAGGTGGGAAAGCTGTTCGAGCGAATCATCGCCGCCCGTCTGGAGGCTCACATGACGGAGAGGACGCCCGGATGGCACGAAAGCCAGTACGGATTTCGCCGAGGCCGCTCGACGGTGGACGCGGTGAGGCGAGTCCGATCCATGGCCGAGGACACGGTCGCTCGCCAGGGGGTGGGATTGGCGGTATCGCTGGACGTCACGAACGCCTTCAACTCCATCCCTTGGACCAGGATAGTGGAAGCCCTGCGATACTTCGAGGTTCCGGCCTATCTCGTCGGGGTGATCCGGGCGTACCTGAGCGACCGGTGGATCCTGTACAGCGGAAAGGACGGGGAAGAGAGAAGACGCGTCGAGCGCGGCGTGCCACAGGGCTCGGTCCTGGGACCCATACTGTGGATCACGGCCTACGACTCGGTCCTCCGATGCCCCGTGCCCCCGGGCGCGGGCCTGGTCTGTTACGCCGACGACACGTTGGTTCTGGCCGGAGGACGATGGGGGAACGAGGCGGTGAACAACGCGGAGAACGCCGTGGCATGCGCGGTACGCGCCATTCGGACGCTCGGGCTGAGAGTGTCGCCGGCCAAATCCGAGGCCCTTTGGTTCTTCGACCAACGCCGCAGAGGAACCCCTCCTCCCGACCTCTCCGTGACCATCGACGGAGAAGAGGTGCCGGTGAGACACCAGATGAGATACCTGGGTCTCACCATCGACAGCGGATGGACGTTCGGACCGCACTTCGAGCTCCTGGTCCCCAGGGTGACAGCCGCGGCCAACGCCTTGTGCGGCCTCCTACCGAACATCGGCGGAGCAGGACTGGGAGTCCGCCGACTCTACGAGGGAGTGGTCCGGTCCCGAGTCCTCTACGGGGCTCCCGTCTGGGCCGAAGATCTGGCGGCGAGTCGTCGCAGCCTGGTCCTGGTGAGAAGACTGCAGCGGACGATCGCCATCCGCATCGCCAGAGGATACAGGACGGTGTCCTACGCGTCGGCGACCGTGCTGGCGGCGTCCCCGCCGTTCGAGCTGCAGGCCCTCGCGCTCCGGAGGGTGTACGAACACCTGAGGGGTCCGAGCTCGGACAGGCGCTCGACGTCGACGCCACCGTCCAACAGCCAGACGGTCCGAAACATTCGGGAGGAGACGAAGTCGGAGATCTGGGAGCGATGGCGCTCTCGGCTGGTGGAGGAGGACGCCGTGCGGCCACATCGCGCCGTTCGCGCCGTGCTTCCGAACTGGGACGCCTGGAGAGAACAGGGCGGGGTCCCGCTAACCTTCAGGACGACGCAGGTACTCACCGGCCACGGAGTATTCGGCGAGTACCTGCTCAGGATTCGGCGAGAGGTGACGTCCATCTGTCACCACTGCGAGGAAGAGGAGGACACGGCGCAGCACACGCTGGAGCACTGCCCGGCGTGGGCAGAACCGCGACGCGTCCTGCGGCTCGACATCGGCGAGAGATTAGCCCCCGAAGCGGTCGTCGAGGCGATGCTCAGAGGGCGCCAGGAGTTCGTCGCCGTCCGCACATACTGCGAGCAAGTGATGCTCGCGAAGGAGCGGGCGGAAAGAGACCGAGAAAGATCGCGCCATCCCTCGAGGACGTCGCAGCAGCATCAGAGAAACACCAGACGCCACGAAGGCGCGGCGCAGCCGCCGCCTTAGGAGCGTGAGAACAGGATCGAGGCGTTAGGGGGCGTGGTCCCCCCCTAACGGACCAAACAAGAACAGGACGTCTCCCTTCAAGACCTACAGGGAGATAGACGACAGGGGGCACCCCGGTAGTACTTCGCAAGAGAGCCCGGGTGTCCCTCGATCAAACGTCAGGACAGGCCACCGTGGAGTTTTAGTCGGTAAGAGTCCGACACTACCCGTTGCTGTTTTCACAGTAGCGGGTGTCCATGAGGATTTCTCCACGTAAAAAAAAAAAAAAAAAAAAAAAGGTTGGGGTTAGGTTGGGGTTAGGTTGGGGTTAGGTTGGGGTTAGGTTGGGGTTAGGTTGGGGAGCACGAGGCGGGTATGGGTTCCCAGGTCGTAGGACCACGCCCTGGGAAACCCCGATGGATCTGATGCTCTCCTATAGTCGGGTGGCGGCTGGTCGGTGCCTTTGGTACCCGTCGGTTCGCTGATCCGGTGCGGAGAACTTCGGAGAAGTTGGTGGGCCCATATCTGCCAAGACCACTCACCTCACCTTCTCGTGGGGCTCCCCGTCACCCTGCACCGGCCTTGACCGGGGTAGGGTGCGAAAGAGTGAGTGGCACCAGGATGCAGATTTGTTGACGACCCGGCGACCAAACAAACAAACCAAATATGGAAGATAAGAAACTAGGTAAAAACGTTTACGGTGCAGGGGAGGGATACCCCAGTACCGGCGCAGTCGTGGGTAGTCAAGTGGGCCCCGCTGCGTCGTCATCTCACGACCACGGCCGTTCGAGGGTGGACCGCCAGGCCCCCGGACGTGTTTCTGCGTCTGGCGAGGACAACGGGATGGAGATGGCGGAGGAATCTCCAAGGAGGAGGAGCACGAGGAGCTCGCTCAGGAGCACGGACAGGTCGGAGTACGCTTTTCTCGCTCCGCCCCTGGTCGACTATGCCACGTCATCGGTGGCAGTATGGCCGCGGACGCGAGTAAGGTCCGACGACGAGGAGTCCGTCGCCTCGATCTCGTCGCGTTCGTCGCTGGTCTCTGCGACGTCCAGGGGTAAGAAGAGGAGGGTCGCCATTACGACCCCGGACGTGCCCGAGGAACTGGACATCCTCGTAAGGACGAGCTCGCCCGCGGAAGTCAGCGCGGAGGTGACGATGCGCATCTCTGAAATCATGAAGGTTGCGACGATATCGTCCAACCTGAAGGGGACGTGCATAAAGACGCTGAAGGACGCGGCGAGCTACCTCACCGCCGCCTGGAAGCACGAGTCCTGCAGGAGAAGGTCCGGACAGGCGCGCGACAGCGACGTCGTAGACACGAGGCTGTCCGCGGTGGAGCAAGAGAACGCAGCCCTTCGCCAACAGCTGGCGATATTGACTGCTCGCGTTCAGGAGTGTCCGCGATGCACCGGCCCACTGTGCGAGTATGGCCGTCCTCCGCGGGAAGACAACAGCGACAGGGCACGCCTAGATGCCCTGGAGAAGGAGGTCCGGGAGCTCAGACCCTCCATCGTCAGGGACATCGAGGAGCTGCTCGGGAAACAACGACCGCGGACCCCCGACGCGCGTCGAGGCGCGGACCGCCCCGCTACTCTACGTACCCCCCAAACTGCGTCGCTCCCGAGGGAGCAGGAGGGTGGCGAGTCGTGGACGGTGGTGGAGTCGAGGGGGAAGAAACAACGGAAGAAGCGGAAGAAGACAGCCGCCGCCGCCGCCGCCGCCGCCGCCGCTGGAGTCGAGACGGCGAGAAACGGGGCGACCGTGGCTCCGCCGGCGACGAACGGACGCCAGCGGCTACCGCAGACCAGGACGACAGGCGCGCCGAAACCGAGCGCCGCCGCAGCGAAGAGAGGACCGCCGCAGGCTCCCAAGACGGTCACGCTCCCTCGAGCACCGCGAACATCCGCGGTGACTCTGACGTTGAACGAGGGAGCCAGGATGTCGTACGCCGACGTGCTGGAGGCAGCCAGAGCGAAGGTCCCGCTCTCGGAGGTGGGTGTGGAGTCCGTCGACATGAGGAAGGCGATGACGGGCGCCATAATCATCAGAGTCCCTGGGGACAGGGACAGGGGAAAGGCGACACTGCTGGCGACGCGTCTGGCCGAGGCGCTGGATCCGACGGCGGTGAGAGTCGCCACACCAACCAGGATGGCCGAGCTCCAAGTGACCGGGATCGACATCTCGGTCAAAAAGGACGAACTGCGGCGAGCTTTGGCCTCGGCCGCGGGATGCGGCTGCGCCGAGATGCACATCGGAGAGATCGGCGCCACCAGGGGCGGCCTCGGGTCCGTGTGGATCAAATGCCCGGTGGCAGGAGCCCGCAAACTAGCCCAGGCGGGGAAAATCGCCCTGGGTTGGTCGACAGCCAGGATCAGAGCGATCCCGAAGCGGCCCCTCCAGTGCTTCAAGTGCCTGGAGCTGGGGCACGTGCGCGCAACGTGCGTGTCCGGTGTGGATCGCGGGCATCTGTGCTACAGGTGCGGCGGTAGCGGACATCGAGCCAGAGGCTGTCCGGCCTCTGCTCCCAAGTGCCCTCTGTGCGAGTCGCTCGGGGCACCCGCCAACCACAGGATGGGCGGGGCGGCCTGCGCGCCCCCGAAGACCAAGAAGAAGAGGAGACCAATCCGCGAGCCAGCGGCGGAAAAGAGTCCAGGAAGCGCCGCGAAAGCAGCAGCGGCGGATGGTCGGGAGGAGGCCATGGAGGTGACCGCGTAATTCGAGCGCCTCCTCCAATGCAACCTCGGTAGGTCGAGAAGAGCGCAAGATCTGCTCTCTCAGACCATCCGAGAGAACGAGGTCGCCCTCGCGGCGGTGGCCGAGCCGTACCGCGTTCCCGACGTTCCCAACTGGATCGCGGACCTGGACGGAGCCACGGCGATAACTTGGACGTCAGCCTCGAGTGCCCCCGGCGTTCCGCTCGATCGCGGCCGCGGCTTCGTCGCGGTCGAGTGGGCTAGGATAGCGGTGGTGGCCGTCTACGTCTCCCCCAACATCGGCCTGGATGCGTACGGGGACTTTCTGGACAGGGTCGGCGAGTGCGTCAGGAGATGCCTTCCCCGCCAGGCGCTCGTCCTCGGGGACTTTAACGCCCATTCCACGCAATGGGGAAACCCCGGTACCAACTCTCGGGGAAGGATGCTCACCGACTGGGCCGCGGGTCTCGGGCTCGTGCTGGCGAACAGAGGCTCGGCGAGCACCTGCGTGGCATGGAGAGGGTCCTCCGTGGTCGACGTCACGTGGACTACCCCGGAGCTGTTCAGGCGGATCCACGACTGGAGAGTGGCCGAGGGGATGGAAACGCTGTCCGACCACCTCTACATACTGATGGAGGTGGCCCCCGAGACTGCACAGGCCGACAACGACGACGACGCCCGACGACGAGGAGAGAATCGATCCCGCCCACCACCGCGATGGCGGCTCAAGGAGAGGGACAAGGACCTGCTGCGGGCGGCGGCCACCGTCTCCGCCTGGAGTTGGGACGCCCGACGGACAACAGGAGCAGCATCATCGTTGGAAAGCGTCGACGAGGAGGCGGAAGAACTTCGCCGACGCATGAGCGCGGCGTGCGACGCCTCGATGCCGCGCTCCGTCCCGGGCGGTAGACGCGATCGCTGCGTGTACTGGTGGTCACCGGAGATCGCGGAGCTGCGAGCGAGCTGCGTCCGAGCCCGCAGAAGATTCCTGAGGGCCCGCCGTCGCAGGCTGACGCGCGACGAAGAGGAGATCTCCAGCTGCTACGAGGCGTACAGAGAGGCGAGACGCACTCTTCAGCGGGAGATCAAGATCGCGAAAGCTCGGTGCTGGGCAGAGCTGGTCGAGGCGGTCGAATCCGATCCGTGGGGGCGGCCCTACAAGATAGCGACGAAGAAGTTGCGACCTACGGCGCCCCCGCTGACCGCGAACATGGACCCGGTGCTGCTGAACAAGGTCATCGGTACTCTGTTCCCACCGGAAGACAGGGACGCGGGACGATCAGCGCCATCCTCCTGCTTCGGCGGCGACGACGACGACGAGGAGGCGGTGACGACGACGACGGAGTGGAGCGAAGAGCTCGGAGTCACCGAAGAGGAGCTCTTCGAAGCCACGAGGAGGATGGCATCCCGCGACGTGGCACCGGGTCCGGACGGAATCCCAGGCCGAGTGTGGGCGGAGACGATCGACGCCATGGCTCCCCGCCTGCGACACCTCTACACGAGATGCCTGAGGGAGGGTGTCTACCCCCGGACGTGGCGGACGGCGAGATTGGTTCTGCTGCGGAAAGAGGATCGTCCGCCGGACTCGCCGTCCGCGTACAGGCCTATATGCCTGCTCGACGAGGTGGGGAAGCTGTTCGAGCGAATCATCGCCGCCCGTCTGGAGGCTCACATGACGGAGAGGACGCCCGGATGGCACGAAAGCCAGTACGGATTTCGCCGAGGCCGCTCGACGGTGGACGCGGTGAGGCGAGTCCGATCCATGGCCGAGGACACGGTCGCTCGCCAGGGGGTGGGATTGGCGGTATCGCTGGACGTCACGAACGCCTTCAACTCCATCCCTTGGACCAGGATAGTGGAAGCCCTGCGATACTTCGAGGTTCCGGCCTATCTCGTCGGGGTGATCCGGGCGTACCTGAGCGACCGGTGGATCCTGTACAGCGGGAAGGACGGGGAAGAGAGAAGACGCGTCGAGCGCGGCGTGCCACAGGGCTCGGTCCTGGGACCCATACTGTGGATCACGGCGTACGACTCGGTCCTCCGATGCCCCGTGCCCCCGGGCGCGGGCCTGGTCTGCTACGCCGACGACACGCTGGTTCTGGCCGGGGGACGATGGTGGAACGAGGCGGTGAACAACGCGGAGAACGCCGTGGCATGCGCGGTACGCGCCATTCGGACGCTCGGGCTGAGAGTGTCGCCGGCCAAATCCGAGGCCCTTTGGTTCTTCGACCAACGCCGCAGAGGAACCCCTCCTCCCGACCTCTCCGTGACCATCGACGGAGAAGAGGTGCCGGTGAGACGCCAGATGAGATACCTGGGTCTCACCATCGACAGCGGATGGACGTTCGGACCGCACTTCGAGCTCCTGGTCCCCAGGGTGACAGCCGCGGCCAACGCCTTGTGCGGCCTCCTACCGAACATCGGCGGAGCAGGACTGGGAGTCCGCCGACTCTACGAGGGAGTGGTCCGGTCCCGAGTCCTCTACGGGGCTCCCGTCTGGGCCGAAGATCTGGCGGCGAGTCGTCGCAGCCTGGTCCTGGTGAGAAGATTGCAGCGGACGATCGCCATCCGCATCGCCAGAGGATACAGGACGGTGTCCTACGCGTCGGCGACCGTGCTGGCGGCGTCCCCGCCGTTCGAGCTGCAGGCCCTCGCGCTCCGAAGGGTGTACGAACACCTGAGAGGTCCGAGCTCGGACGGGCGCTCGACGCCACCGTCCAACATTCGGGAGGAGACGAAGTCGGAGATCTGGGAGCGATGGCGCTCTCGGCTGGTGGAGGAGGACGCCGTGCGGCCACATCGCGCCGTTCGCGCCGTGCTTCCGAACTGGGACGCCTGGAGAGAACAGGGCGGGGTCCCGCTAACCTTCAGGACGACGCAGGTGCTCACCGGCCACGGAGTATTCGGCGAGTACCTGCTCAGGATTCGGCGGGAGGTGACGTCCATCTGTCACCACTGCGAGGAAGAGGAGGACACGGCGCAACACACGCTGGAGCACTGCCCGGCGTGGGCAGAACCGCGACGCGTCCTGCGGCTCGACATCGGCGAGAGATTAGCCCCCGAAGCGGTCGTCGAGGCGATGCTCAGAGGGCGCCAGGAGTTCGTCGCCGTCCGCACGTACTGCGAGCAAGTGATGCTCGCGAAGGAGCGGGCGGAAAGAGATCGAGAAAGATCGCGCCATCCCTCGAGGACGTCGCAGCAACAGAGAAACACCAGACGCCACGAAGGCGCGGCGCAGCCGCCGCCTTAGGAGCGTGAGAACAGGATCGAGGCGTTAGGGGGCGTGGTCCCCCCCTAACGGACCAAACAAGAACAGGACGTCTCCCTTCAAGATCTACAGGGAGATAGACGACAGGGGGCACCCCGGTAGTACTTCGCAAGAGAGCCCGGGTGTCCCTCGACCAAACGTCAGGACAGGCCACCGTGGAGTTTTAGTCGGTAAGAGTCCGACACTACCCGCTGCTGTTTTCACAGTAGCGGGTGTCCATGAGGATTTCTCCACGTAAAAAAAAAAAAAAAAAAAAAAGGTTGGGGTTAGGTTGGGGTTAGGTTAGGTTGGGGTTAGGTTGGGGTTAGGTTGGGGTTAGGTTAGGTTGGGGTTAGGTTGGGGTTAGGTTGGGGTTAGGTTGGGGTTAGGTTGGGGTTAGGTTGGGGTTAGGTTGGGGTTAGGTTGGGGTTAGGTTGGGGTTAGGTTAGGTTAGGTTGGGGTTAGGTTGGGGTTAGGTTGGGGTTAGGTTGGGGTTAGGTTGGGGTTAGGTTGGGGTTAGGTTAGGTTGGGGTTAGGTTGGGGTTAGGTTGGGGTTAGGTTGGGGTTAGGTTGGGGAGCACGAGGCGGGTATGGGTTCCCAGGTCGTAGGACCACGCCCTGGGAAACCCCGATGGATCTGATGCTCTCCTATAGTCGGGTGGCGGCTGGTCGGTGCCTTTGGTACCCGTCGGTTCGCTGATCCGGTGCGGAGAACTTCGGAGAAGTTGGTGGGCCCATATCTGCCAAGACCACTCACCTCACCTTCTCGTGGGGCTCCCCGTCACCCTGCACCGGCCTTGACCGGGGTAGGGTGCGAAAGAGTGAGTGGCACCAGGATGCAGATTTGTTGACGACCCGGCGACCAAACAAACAAACCAAATATGGAAGATAAGAAACTAGGTAAAAACGTTTACGGTGCAGGGGAGGGATACCCCAGTACCGGCGCAGTCGTGGGTAGTCAAGTGGGCCCCGCTGCGTCGTCATCTCACGACCACGGCCGTTCGAGGGTGGACCGCCAGGCCCCCGGACGTGTTTCTGCGTCTGGCGAGGACAACGGGATGGAGATGGCGGAGGAATCTCCAAGGAGGAGGAGCACGAGGAGCTCGCTCAGGAGCACGGACAGGTCGGAGTACGCTTTTCTCGCTCCGCCCCTGGTCGACTATGCCACGTCATCGGTGGCAGTATGGCCGCGGACGCGAGTAAGGTCCGACGACGAGGAGTCCGTCGCCTCGATCTCGTCGCGTTCGTCGCTGGTCTCTGCGACGTCCAGGGGTAAGAAGAGGAGGGTCGCCATTACGACCCCGGACGTGCCCGAGGAACTGGACATCCTCGTAAGGACGAGCTCGCCCGCGGAAGTCAGCGCGGAGGTGACGATGCGCATCTCTGAAATCATGAAGGTTGCGACGATATCGTCCAACCTGAAGGGGACGTGCATAAAGACGCTGAAGGACGCGGCGAGCTACCTCACCGCCGCCTGGAAGCACGAGTCCTGCAGGAGAAGGTCCGGACAGGCGCGCGACAGCGACGTCGTAGACACGAGGCTGTCCGCGGTGGAGCAAGAGAACGCAGCCCTTCGCCAACAGCTGGCGATATTGACTGCTCGCGTTCAGGAGTGTCCGCGATGCACCGGCCCACTGTGCGAGTATGGCCGTCCTCCGCGGGAAGACAACAGCGACAGGGCACGCCTAGATGCCCTGGAGAAGGAGGTCCGGGAGCTCAGACCCTCCATCGTCAGGGACATCGAGGAGCTGCTCGGGAAACAACGACCAAGGACCCCCGACGCACGTCGAAGCGCGGACCGCCCCGCTACTCTACGTGCCTCCCAAACTGCGTCGCTACCGAGGGAGCAGGAGGGTGGCGAGACGTGGACAGTGGTGGAATCAAGGGGGAAGAGGCAACGGAAGAAGCGGAAGAAGACAGCCGCCGCCGCCGCCGCCGCCGCTGCCGCCGCCGCTGGAGTCGAGACGGCGAGAAACGGGGCGACCGTGGCTCCGCCGGCGACGAGCGGACGCCAGCGGCTACCGCAGACCAGGACGACAGGCGCGCCGAAACCGAGCGCCGCCGCAGCGAAGAGAGGACCGCCGCAGGCTCCCAAGACGGTCACGCTCCCTCGAGCACCGCGAACATCCGCGGTGACTCTGACGTTGAACGAGGGAGCCAGGATGTCGTACGCCGACGTGCTGGAGGCAGCCAGAGCGAAGGTCCCGCTCTCGGAGGTGGGTGTGGAGTCCGTCGACATGAGGAAGGCGATGACGGGCGCCATAATCATCAGAGTCCCTGGGGACAGGGACAGGGGAAAGGCGACACTGCTGGCGACGCGTCTGGCCGAGGCGCTGGATCCGACGGCGGTGAGAGTCGCCACACCAACCAGGATGGCCGAGCTCCAAGTGACCGGGATCGACATCTCGGTCAAAAAGGACGAACTGCGGCGAGCTTTGGCCTCGGCCGCGGGATGCGGCTGCGCCGAGATGCACATCGGAGAGATCGGCGCCACCAGGGGCGGCCTCGGGTCCGTGTGGATCAAATGCCCGGTGGCAGGAGCCCGCAAACTAGCCCAGGCGGGGAAAATCGCCCTGGGTTGGTCGACAGCCAGGATCAGAGCGATCCCGAAGCGGCCCCTCCAGTGCTTCAAGTGCCTGGAGCTGGGGCACGTGCGCGCAACGTGCGTGTCCGGTGTGGATCGCGGGCATCTGTGCTACAGGTGCGGCGGTAGCGGACATCGAGCCAGAGGCTGTCCGGCCTCTGCTCCCAAGTGCCCTCTGTGCGAGTCGCTCGGGGCACCCGCCAACCACAGGATGGGCGGGGCGGCCTGCGCGCCCCCGAAGACCAAGAAGAAGAGGAGACCAATCCGCGAGCCAGCGGCGGAAAAGAGTCCAGGAAGCGCCGCGAAAGCAGCAGCGGCGGATGGTCGGGAGGAGGCCATGGAGGTGACCGCGTAATTCGAGCGCCTCCTCCAATGCAACCTCGGTAGGTCGAGAAGAGCGCAAGATCTGCTCTCTCAGACCATCCGAGAGAACGAGGTCGCCCTCGCGGCGGTGGCCGAGCCGTACCGCGTTCCCGACGTTCCCAACTGGATCGCGGACCTGGACGGAGCCACGGCGATAACTTGGACGTCAGCCTCGAGTGCCCCCGGCGTTCCGCTCGATCGCGGCCGCGGCTTCGTCGCGGTCGAGTGGGCTAGGATAGCGGTGGTGGCCGTCTACGTCTCCCCCAACATCGGCCTGGATGCGTACGGGGACTTTCTGGACAGGGTCGGCGAGTGCGTCAGGAGATGCCTTCCCCGCCAGGCGCTCGTCCTCGGGGACTTTAACGCCCATTCCACGCAATGGGGAAACCCCGGTACCAACTCTCGGGGAAGGATGCTCACCGACTGGGCCGCGGGTCTCGGGCTCGTGCTGGCGAACAGAGGCTCGGCGAGCACCTGCGTGGCATGGAGAGGGTCCTCCGTGGTCGACGTCACGTGGACTACCCCGGAGCTGTTCAGGCGGATCCACGACTGGAGAGTGGCCGAGGGGATGGAAACGCTGTCCGACCACCTCTACATACTGATGGAGGTGGCCCCCGAGACTGCACAGGCCGACAACGACGACGACGCCCGACGACGAGGAGAGAATCGATCCCGCCCACCACCGCGATGGCGGCTCAAGGAGAGGGACAAGGACCTGCTGCGGGCGGCGGCCACCGTCTCCGCCTGGAGTTGGGACGCCCGACGGACAACAGGAGCAGCATCATCGTTGGAAAGCGTCGACGAGGAGGCGGAAGAACTTCGCCGACGCATGAGCGCGGCGTGCGACGCCTCGATGCCGCGCTCCGTCCCGGGCGGTAGACGCGATCGCCGCGTGTACTGGTGGACACCGGAGATCGCGGAGCTGCGAGCGAGCTGCGTCCGAGCCCGCAGAAGATTCCTGAGGGCCCGCCGTCGCAGGCTGACGCGCGACGAAGAGGAGATCTCCAGCTGCTACGAGGCGTACAGAGAGGCGAGACGCACTCTTCAGCGGGAGATCAAGATCGCGAAAGCTCGGTGCTGGGCTGAGCTGGTCGAGGCGGTCGAATCCGATCCGTGGGGGCGGCCGTACAAGATAGCGACGAAGAAGCTGCGACCTACGGCGCCCCCGCTGACCGCGAACATGGACCCGGTGCTGCTGAACAAGGTCATTGGTACTCTGTTCCCACCGGAAGACAGGGACGCGGCACGATCAGCGCCATCCTCCTGCTTCGGCGGCGACGACGACGACGAGGAGGCGGTGACGACGACGGAGTGGAGCGAAGAGCTCGGAGTCACCGAAGAGGAGCTCTTCGAAGCCACGAGAAGGATGGCATCCCGCGACGTGGCACCGGGTCCGGACGGAATCCCAGGCCGAGTGTGGGCGGAGACGATCGACGCCATGGCTCCCCGCCTGCGACACCTGTACACCAGATGCCTGAGAGAGGGTGCCTACCCCCGGACGTGGCGGACGGCGAGATTGGTTCTGCTGCGGAAAGAGGATCGTCCGCCGGACTCGCCGTCCGCGTACAGGCCCATATGCCTGCTCGACGAGGTGGGGAAGCTGTTCGAGCGAATCATCGCCGCCCGTCTGGAGGCTCACATGACGGAGAGGACGCCCGGATGGCACGAAAGCCAGTACGGATTTCGCCGAGGCCGCTCGACGGTGGACGCGGTGAGGCGAGTCCGATCCATGGCCGAGGACACGGTCGCTCGCCAGGGGGTGGGATTGGCGGTATCGCTGGACGTCACGAACGCCTTCAACTCCATCCCTTGGACCAGGATAGTGGAAGCCCTGCGATACTTCGAGGTTCCGGCCTATCTCGTCGGGGTGATCCGGGCGTACCTGAGCGACCGGTGGATCCTGTACAGCAGGAAGGACGGGGAAGAGAGAAGACGCGTCGAGCGCGGCGTGCCACAGGGCTCGGTCCTGGGACCCATACTGTGGATCACGGCCTACGACTCGGTCCTCCGATGCCCCGTGCCCCCGGGCGCGGGCCTGGTCTGCTACGCCGACGACACGCTGGTTCTGGCCGGGGGACGATGGTGGAACGAGGCGGTGAACAACGCGGAGAACGCCGTGGCATGCGCGGTACGCGCCATTCGGACGCTCGGGCTGAGAGTGTCGCCGGCCAAATCCGAGGCCCTCTGGTTCTTCGACCAACGCCGCAGAGGAACCCCTCCTCCCGACCTCTCCGTGACCATCGACGGAGAAGAGGTGCCGGTGAGACGCCAGATGAGATACCTGGGTCTCACCATCGACAGCGGATGGACGTTCGGACCGCACTTCGAGCTCCTGGTCCCCAGGGTGACAGCCGCGGCCAACGCCTTGTGCGGCCTCCTACCGAACATCGGCGGAGCAGGACTGGGAGTCCGCCGACTCTACGAGGGAGTGGTCCGGTCCCGAGTCCTCTACGGGGCTCCCGTCTGGGCCGAAGATCTGGCGGCGAGTCGTCGCAGCCTGGTCCTGGTGAGAAGATTGCAGCGGACGATCGCCATCCGCATCGCCAGAGGATACAGGACGGTGTCCTACGCGTCCGCGACCGTGCTGGCGGCGTCCCCGCCGTTCGAGCTGCAGGCCCTCGCGCTCCGAAGGGTGTACGAACACCTGAGAGGTCCGAGCTCGGACAGGCGCTCGACGCCACCGCCCAACAGCCAGACGGTCCGAAACATCCGGGAGGAGACGAAGTCGGAGATCTGGGAGCGGTGGCGCTCTCGGCTGGTGGAGGAGGACGCCGTACGACCACATCGCGCCGTTCGCGCCGTGCTTCCGAACTGGGACGCCTGGAGAGAACACGGCGGGGTCCCGCTAACCTTCAGGACGACGCAGGTGCTCACCGGCCACGGAGTATTCGGCGAGTACCTGCTCAGGATTCGGCGGGAGGTGACGTCCATCTGTCACCACTGCGAGGAAGAGGAGGACACGGCGCAACACACGCTGGAGCACTGCCCGGCGTGGGCAGAACCGCGACGCGTCCTACGGCTCGACATCGGCGAGAGATTAGCCCCAGAAGCGGTCGTCGAGGCGATGCTCAGAGGGCGCCAGGAGTTCGTCGCCGTCCGCACGTACTGCGAGCAAGTGATGCTCGCGAAGGAGCGGGCGGAAAGAGACCGAGAAAGATCGCGCCATTCCTCGAGGACGTCGCAGCAGCATCAGAGAAACACCAGACGCCACGGAGGCGCGGCGCAGCCGCCGCCTTAGGAGCGTGAGAACAGGATCGAGGCGTTAGGGGGCGTGGTCCCCCCCTAACGGACCAAACAAGAACAGGACGTCTCCCTTCAAGACCTGCAGGGAGATAGACGACAGGGGGCACCCCGGTAGTACTTCGCAAGAGAGCCCGGGTGTCCCTCGACCAAACGTCAGGACAGGCCACCGTGGAGTTTTAGTCGGTAAGAGTCCGACACTACCCGCGGCTGTGAAACAGCGGCGGGTGTCCATGAGGATTTCTCCACGTAAAAAAAAAAAAAAAAAAAAAGGTTGGGGTTAGGTTGGGGTTAGGTTGGGGTTAGGTTGGGGTTAGGTTGGGGTTAGGTTGGGGAGCACGAGGCGGGTATGGGTTCCCAGGTCGTAGGACCACGCCCTGGGAAACCCCGATGGATCTGATGCTCTCCTATAGTCGGGTGGCGGCTGGTCGGTGCCTTTGGTACCCGTCGGTTCGCTGATCCGGTGCGGAGAACTTCGGAGAAGTAGGTGGGCCCATATCTGCCAAGACCACTCACCTCACCTTCTCGTGGGGCTCCCCGTCACCCTGCACCGGCCTTGACCGGGGTAGGGTGCGAAAGAGTGAGTGGCACCAGGATGCAGATTTGTTGACGACCCGGCGACCAAACAAACAAACCAAACATGGAAGATAAGAAACTAGGTAAAAACGTTTACGGTGCAGGGGAGGGAGACCCCAGTACCGGCGCAGTCGTGGGTAGTCAAGTGGGCCCCGCTGCGTCGTCATCTCACGACCACGGCCGTTCGAGGGTGGACCGCCAGGCCCCCGGACGTGTTTCTGCGTCTGGCGAGGACAACGGGATGGAGATGGCGGAGGAATCTCCAAGGAGGAGGAGCACGAGGAGCTCGCTCAGGAGCACGGACAGGCCGGAGTACGCTTTTCTCGCTCCGCCCCTGGTCGACTATGCCACGTCATCGGTGGCAGTAGGGCCGCGGACGCGAGTAAGGTCCGACGACGAGGAGTCCGTCGCCTCGATCTCGTCGCGTTCGTCGCTGGCCTCTGCGACGTCCAGGGGTAAGAAGAGGAGGGTCGCCATTACGACCCCGGACGTGCCCGAGGAACTGGACATCCTCGTAAGGACGAGCTCGCCCGCGGAGGTCAGCGCGGAGGTGACGATGCGCATCTCCGAAATCATGAGGGTTGCGACGATATCGTCCAACCTGAAAGGAACGTGCATAAAGGCACTAAAAGACGCGGCGAGCTATCTCACCGCCGCCTGGAAGCACGAGTCCTGCAGGAGAAGGACCGGACAGACGCGCGACAGCGACGTCGTAGACACGAGGCTGTCCGCGGTGGAGCAAGAGAACGCAGCCCTCCGCCAACAGCTGGCGATATTGACTGCTCGCGTTCAGGAGTGTCCGCGATGCACCGGCCCACTGTGCGAGTATGGCCGTCCTCCGCGGGAAGACAACAGCGACAGGGCACGCATAGATGCCCTGGAGAAGGAGGTCCGGGAGCTCAGACCCTCCATCGTCAGGGACATCGAGGAGCTGCTCGGGAAACAACGACCGCGGACCCCCGACGCGCGTCGAGGCGCGGACCGCCCCGCTACTCTACGTACCCCCCAAACTGCGTCGCTCCCGAGGGAGCAGGAGGGTGGCGAGTCGTGGACGGTGGTGGAGTCGAGGGGGAAGAAACAACGGAAGAAGCGGAAGAAGACAGCCGCCGCCGCCGCCGCCGCCGCCGCCGCTGGAGTCGAGACGGCGAGAAACGGGGCGACCGTGGCTCCGCCGGCGACGAGCGGACGCCAGCGGCTACCGCAGACAAGGACGACAGGCGCGCCGAAACCGAGCGCCGCCGCAGCGAAGAGAGGACCGCCGCAGGCACCCAAGACGGTCACGCTTCCTCGAGCACCGCGAACATCCGCGGTGACTCTGACGTTGAACGAGGGAGCCAGGATGTCGTACGCCGACGTGCTGGAGGCAGCCAGAGCGAAGGTCCCGCTCTCGGAGGTGGGTGTGGAGTCCGTCGACATGAGGAAGGCGATGACGGGCGCCATAATCATCAGAGTCCCTGGGGACAGGGACAGGGGAAAGGCGACGCTGCTGGCGACGCGTCTGGCCGAGGCGCTGGATCCGACGGCGGTGAGAGTCGCCACACCAACCAGGATGGCCGAGCTCCAAGTGACCGGGATCGACATCTCGGTCAAAAAGGACGAACTGCGGCGAGCTTTGGCCTCGGCCGCAGGATGCGGCTGCGCCGAGATGCACATCGGAGAGATCGGCGCCACCAGGGGCGGCCTCGGGTCCGTGTGGATCAAATGCCCGGTGGCAGGAGCCCGCAAACTAGCCCAGGCGGGGAAAATCGCCCTGGGTTGGTCGACAGCCAGGATCAGAGCGATCCCGAAGCGGCCCCTCCAGTGCTTCAAGTGCCTGGAGCTGGGGCACGTGCGCGCAACGTGCGTGTCCGGTGTGGATCGCGGTCATCTGTGCTACAGGTGCGGCGGTAGCGGACATCGAGCCAGAGGCTGTCCGGCCTCTGCTCCCAAGTGCCCTCTGTGCGAGTCGCTCGGGGCACCCGCCAACCACAGGATGGGCGGGGCGGCCTGCGCGCCCCCGAAGACCAAGAAGAAGAGGAGACCGATCCGCGAGCCAGCGGCGGAAAAGAGTCCAGGAAGCGCCGCGAAAGCAGCAGCGGCGGATGGTCGGGAGGAGGCCATGGAGGTGACCGCGTAATTCGAGCGCCTCCTCCAATGCAACCTCGGTAGGTCGAGAAGAGCGCAAGATCTGCTCTCTCAGACCATCCGAGAGAACGAGGTCGCCCTCGCGGCGGTGGCCGAGCCGTACCGCGTTCCCGACGTTCCCAACTGGATCGCGGACCTGGACGGAGCCACGGCGATAACTTGGACGTCAGCCTCGAGCGCCCCCGGCGTTCCGCTCGATCGCGGCCGCGGCTTCGTCGCGGTCGAGTGGGCTAGGATAGCGGTGGTGGCCGTCTACGTCTCCCCCAACATCGGCCTGGATGCGTACGGGGACTTTCTGGACAGGGTCGGCGAGTGCGTCAGGAGATGCCTTCCCCGCCAGGCGCTCGTCCTCGGGGACTTTAACGCCCATTCCACGCAATGGGGAAACCCCGGTACCAACTCTCGGGGAAGGATGCTCACCGACTGGGCCGCGGGTCTCGGGCTCGTGCTGGCGAACAGAGGCTCGGCGAGCACCTGCGTGGCATGGAGAGGGTCCTCCGTGGTCGACGTCACGTGGACTACCCCGGAGCTGTTCAGGCGGATCCACGACTGGAGAGTGGCCGAGGGGATGGAAACGCTGTCCGACCACCTCTACATACTGATGGAGGTGGCCCCCGAGACTGCACAGGCCGACAACGACGACGACGCCCGACGACGAGGAGAGAATCGATCCCGCCCACCACCGCGATGGCGGCTCAAGGAGAGGGACAAGGACCTGCTGCGGGCGGCGGCCACCGTCTCCGCCTGGAGTTGGGACGCCCGACGGACAACAGCAGCAGCTGCAGCATCGTTGGAAAGCGTCGACGAGGAGGCGGAAGAACTTCGCCGACGCATGAGCGCGGCGTGCGACGCCTCGATGCCGCGCTCCGTCCCGGGCGGTAGACGCGATCGCTGCGTGTACTGGTGGACACCGGAGATCGCGGAGCTGCGAGCGAACTGCGTCCGAGCCCGCAGAAGATTCCTGAGGGCCCGCCGTCGCAGGCTGACGCGCGACGAAGAGGAGATCTCCAGCTGCTACGAGGCGTACAGAGAGGCGAGACGCACTCTTCAGCGGGAGATCAAGATCGCGAAAGCTCGGTGCTGGGCTGAGCTGGTCGAGGCGGTCGAATCCGATCCGTGGGGGCGGCCGTACAAGATAGCGACGAAGAAGCTGCGACCTACGGCGCCCCCGCTGACCGCGAACATGGACCCGGTGCTGCTGAACAAGGTCATCGGTACTCTGTTCCCACCGGAAGACAGGGACGCGGGACGATCAGCGCCATCCTCCTACTTCGGCGGCGACGACGACGACGAGGAGGCGGTGACGACGACGACGGAGTGGAGCGAAGAGCTCGGAGTCACCGAAGAGGAGCTCTTCGAAGCCACGAGGAGGATGGCATCCCGCGACGTGGCACCGGGTCCGGACGGAATCCCAGGCCGAGTGTGGGCGGAGACGATCGACGCCATGGCTCCCCGCCTGCGACACCTGTACACCAGATGCCTGAGGGAGGGTGCCTACCCCCGGACGTGGCGGACGGCGAGATTGGTTCTGCTGCGGAAAGAGGATCGTCCGCCGGACTCGCCGTCCGCGTACAGGCCTATATGCCTGCTCGACGAGGTGGGGAAGCTGTTCGAGCGAATCATCGCCGCCCGTCTGGAGGCTCACATGACGGAGAGGACGCCCGGATGGCACGAAAGCCAGTACGGATTTCGCCGAGGCCGCTCGACGGTGGACGCGGTGAGGCGAGTCCGATCCATGGCCGAGGACACGGTCGCTCGCCGGGGGGTGGGATTGGCGGTATCGCTGGACGTCACGAACGCCTTCAACTCCATCCCTTGGACCAGGATAGTGGAAGCCCTGCGATACTTCGAGGTTCCGGCCTATCTCGTCGGGGTGATCCGGGCGTACCTGAGCGACCGGTGGATCCTGTACAGCGGGAAGGACGGGGAAGAGAGAAGACGCGTCGAGCGCGGCGTGCCACAGGGCTCGGTCCTGGGACCCATACTGTGGATCACGGCCTACGACTCGGTCCTCCGATGCCCCGTGCCCCCGGGCGCGGGCCTGGTCTGCTACGCCGACGACACGCTGGTTCTGGCCGGGGGACGATGGTGGAACGAGGCGGTGAACAACGCGGAGAACGCCGTGGCATGTGCGGTACGCGCCATTCGGACGCTCGGGCTGAGAGTGTCGCCGGCCAAATCCGAGGCCCTCTGGTTCTTCGACCAACGCCGCAGAGGAACCCCTCCTCCCGACCTCTCCGTGACCATCGACGGAGAAGAGGTGCCGGTGAGACGCCAGATGAGATACCTGGGTCTCACCATCGACAGCGGATGGACGTTCGGACCGCACTTCGAGCTCCTGGTCCCCAGGGTGACAGCCGCGGCCAACGCCTTGTGCGGCCTCCTACCGAACATCGGCGGAGCAGGACTGGGAGTCCGCCGACTCTACGAGGGAGTGGTCCGGTCCCGAGTCCTCTACGGGGCTCCCGTCTGGGCCGAAGATCTGGCGGCGAGTCGTCGCAGCCTGGTCCTGGTGAGAAGATTGCAGCGGACGACCGCCATCCGCATCGCCAGAGGATACAGGACGGTGTCCTACGCGTCGGCGACCGTGCTGGCGGCGTCCCCGCCGTTCGAGCTGCAGGCCCTCGCGCTCCGAAGGGTGTACGAACACCTGAGAGGTCCGAGCTCGGACAGGCGCTCGACGTCGACGCCACCGTCCAACAGCCAGACGGTCCGAAACATTCGGGAGGAGACGAAGTCGGAGGTCTGGGAGCGATGGCGCTCTCGGCTGGTGGAGGAGGACGCCGTGCGGCCACATCGCGCCGTTCGCGCCGTGCTTCCGAACTGGGACGCCTGGAGAGAACACGGCGGGGTCCCGCTAACCTTCAGGACGACGCAGGTGCTCACCGGCCACGGAGTATTCGGCGAGTACCTGCTCAGGATTCGGCGGGAGGTGACGTCCATCTGTCACCACTGCGAGGAAGAGGAGGACACGGCGCAGCACACGCTGGAGCACTGCCCGGCGTGGGCAGAACCGCGACGCGTCCTGCGGCTCGACATCGGCGAGAGATTAGCCCCAGAAGCGGTCGTCGAGGCGATGCTCAGAGGGCGCCAGGAGTTCGTCGCCGTCCGCACGTACTGCGAGCAAGTGATGCTCGCGAAGGAGCGGGCGGAAAGAGACCGAGAAAGATCGCGCCATCCCTCGAGGACGTCGCAGCAGCATCAGAGAAACACCAGACGCCACGAAGGCGCGGCGCAGCCGCCGCCTTAGGAGCGTGAGAACAGGATCGAGGCGTTAGGGGGCGTGGTCCCCCCCTAACGGACCAAACAAGAACAGGACGTCTCCCTTCAAGACCTACAGGGAGATAGACGACAGGGGGCACCCCGGTAGTACTTCGCAAGAGAGCCCGGGTGTCCCTCGACCAAACGTCAGGACAGGCCACCGTGGAGTTTTAGTCGGTAAGAGTCCGACACTACCCGCTGCTGTTTTCACAGTAGCGGGTGTCCATGAGGATTTCTCCACGTAAAAAAAAAAAAAAAAAAAAAAAAGGTTGGGGTTAGGTTAGGTTGGGGTTAGGTTGGGGTTAGGTTGGGGTTAGGTTGGGGTTAGGTTGGGGTTAGGTTGGGGTTAGGTTGGGGTTAGGTTGGGGTTAGGTTGGGGTTAGGTTGGGGTTAGGTTGGGGTTAGGTTGGGGTTAGGTTGGGGAGCACGAGGCGGGTATGGGTTCTCAGGTCGTAGGACCACGCCCTGGGAAACCCCGATGGATCTGATGTTCTCCTATAGTCGGGTGGCGGCTGGTCGGTGCCTTTGGTACCCGTCGGTTCGCTGATCCGGTGCGGAGAACTTCGGAGAAGTTGGTGGGCCCATATCTGCCAAGACCACTCACCTCACCTTCTCGTGGGGCTCCCCGTCACCCTGCACCGGCCTTGACCGGGGTAGGGTGCGAAAGAGTGAGTGGCACCAGGATGCAGATTTGTTGACGACCCGGCGACCAAACAAACAAACCAAATATGGAAGATAAGAAACTAGGTAAAAACGTTTACGGTGCAGGGGAGGGAGACCCCAGTACCGGCGCAGTCGTGGGTAGTCAAGTGGGCCCCGCTGCGTCGTCATCTCACGACCACGGCCGTTCGAGGGTGGACCGCCAGGCCCCCGGACGTGTTTCTGCGTCTGGCGAGGACAACGGGATGGAGATGGCGGAGGAATCTCCAAGGAGGAGGAGCACGAGGAGCTCGCTCAGGAGCACAGACAGATCGGAGTACGCTTTTCTCGCTCCGCCCCTGGTCGACTATGCCACGTCATCGGTGGCAGTAGGGCCGCGGACGCGAGTAAGGTCCGACGACGAGGAGTCCGTCGCCTCGATCTCGTCGCGTTCGTCGCTGGCCTCTGCGACGTCCAGGGGTAAGAAGAGGAGGGTCGCCATTACGACCCCGGACGTGCCCGAGGAACTGGACATCCTCGTAAGGACGAGCTCGCCCGCGGAGGTCAGCGCGGAGGTGACGATGCGCATCTCCGAAATCATGAGGGTTGCGACGATATCGTCCAACCTGAAAGGAACGTGCATAAAGGCACTAAAAGACGCGGCGAGCTATCTCACCGCCGCCTGGAAGCACGAGTCCTGCAGGAGAAGGACCGGACAAGCGCGCGACAGCGACGTCGTAGACACGAGGCTGTCCGCGGTGGAGCAAGAGAACGCAGCCCTTCGCCAACAGCTGGCGATATTGACTGCTCGCGTTCAGGAGTGTCCGCGATGCACCGGCCCAATGTGCGAGTATGGCCGTCCTCCGCGGGAAGACAACAGCGACAGGGCACGCCTAGATGCCCTGGAGAAGGAGGTCCGGGAGCTCAGACCCTCCATCGTCAAGGACATCGAGGAGCTGCTCGGGAACCGACGACCAAGGACCCCCGACGCACGTCGAAGCGCGGACCGCCCCGCTACTCTACGTGCCTCCCAAACTGCGTCGCTACCGAGGGAGCAGGAGGGTGGCGAGACGTGGACAGTGGTGGAATCAAGGGGGAAGAGGCAACGGAAGAAGCGGAAGAAGACAGCCGCCGCCGCCGCCGCCGCCGCTGCCGCCGCCGCTGGAGTCGAGACGGCGAGAAACGGGGCGACCGTGGCTCCGCCGGCGACGAGCGGACGCCAGCGGCCACCGCAGTCAAGGACGACAGGCGCGCCGAAACCGAGCGCCGCCGCAGCGAAAAGAGGACCGCCGCAGGCACCCAAGACGGTCACGCTCCCTAGAGCACCGCGAACATCCGCGGTAACTCTGACGTTGAACGAGGGAGCCAGGATGTCGTACGCCGACGTGTTGGAGGCAGCCAGAGCGAAGGTCCCGCTCTCGGAGGTGGGTGTGGAGTCCGTCGACATGAGGAAGGCGATGACGGGCGCCATAATCATCAGAGTCCCTGGGGACAGGGACAGGGGAAAGGCGACGCTGCTGGCGACGCGTCTGGCCGAGGCGCTGGATCCGACGGCGGTGAGAGTCGCCACACCAACCAGGATGGCCGAGCTCCGGGTGACCGGGATCGACATCTCGGTCAAAAAGGACGAACTGCGGCGAGCTTTGGCCTCGGCCGCAGGATGCGGCTGCGCCGAGATGCACATCGGGGAGATCGGCGCCACCAGGGGCGGCCTCGGGTCCGTGTGGATCAAATGCCCGGTGGCAGGAGCCCGCAAACTAGCCCAGGCGGGAAAAATAGCCCTGGGTTGGTCGACAGCGAGGATCAGAGCGATCCCGAAGCGGCCCCTCCAGTGCTTCAAGTGCCTGGAGCTGGGGCACGTGCGCGCAACATGCGTGTCCGGGGTGGATCGCGGGCATCTGTGCTACAGGTGCGGCGGTAGCGGACATCGAGCCAGAGGCTGTCCGGCCTCTGCTCCCAAGTGCCCTCTGTGCGAGTCGCTCGGGGCACCCGCCAACCACAGGATGGGCGGGGCGGCCTGCGCGCCCCCGAAGACCAAGAAGAAGAGGAGACCAATCCGCGAGCCAGCGGCGGAAAAGTGTCCAGGAAGCGCCGCGAAAGCAGCAGCGGCGGATGGTCGGGAGGAGGCCATGGAGGTGACCGCGTAATTCGAGCGCCTCCTCCAATGCAACCTCGGTAGGTCGAGAAGAGCGCAAGATCTGCTCTCGCAGACCATCCGAGAGAACGAGGTCGCCCTCGCGGCGGTGGCCGAGCCGTACCGCGTTCCCGACGCTCCCAACTGGATCGCGGACCTGGACGGAGCCACGGCGATAACTTGGACGTCAGCCTCGAGTGCCCCCGGCGTTCCGCTCGATCGCGGCCGCGGCTTCGTCGCGGTCGAGTGGGCTGGAATAGCGGTGGTGGCCGTCTACGTCTCCCCCAACATCGGCCTGGATGCGTACGGGGACTTTCTGGACAGGGTCGGCGAGTGCGTCAGGAGATGCCTTCCCCGCCAGGCGCTCGTCCTCGGGGACTTCAACGCCCATTCCACGCAATGGGGAAACCCCGGTACCAACTCTCGGGGAAGGATGCTCACCGACTGGGCCGCGGGTCTCGGGCTCGTGCTGGCGAACAGAGGCTCGGCGAGCACCTGCGTGGCATGGAGGGGGTCCTCCGTGGTCGACGTCACGTGGACTACCCCGGAGCTGTTCAGGCGGATCCACGACTGGAGAGTGGCCGAGGGGATGGAAACGCTGTCCGACCACCTCTACATACTGATGGAGGTGGCCCCCGAGACTGCACAGGCCGACAACGACGACGACGCCCGACGGCGAGGACAGAATCGATCCCGCCCACCACCGAGATGGCGGCTCAAGGAGAGGGACAAGGACCTGCTGCGGGCGGCGGCCACCGTCTCCGCCTGGAGTTGGGACGCCCGACGGACAACAGGAGCAGCAGTACCATCGTTGGAAAGCGTCGACGAGGAGGCGGAAGAACTTCGCCGACGCATGAGCGCGGCGTGCGACGCCTCGATGCCGCGCTCCGTCCCGGGCGGTAGACGCGATCGCCGCGTGTACTGGTGGACACCGGAGATCGCGGAGCTGCGAGCGAGCTGCGTCCGAGCCCGCAGAAGATTCCTGAGGGCCCGCCGTCGCAGGCTGACGCGCGACGAAGAGGAGATCTCCAGCTGCTACGAGGCGTACAGAGAGGCGAGACGCACTCTTCAGCGGGAGATCAAGATCGCGAAAGCTCGGTGCTGGGCTGAGCTGGTCGAGGCGGTCGAATCCGATCCGTGGGGGCGGCCGTACAAGATAGCGACGAAGAAGTTGCGACCTACGGCGCCCCCGCTGACCGCGAACATGGACCCGGTGCTGCTGAACAAGGTCATCGGTACTCTGTTCCCACCGGAAGACAGGGACGCGGGACGATCAGCGCCATCCTCCTGCTTCGGCGGCGACGACGACGACGAGGAGGCGGTGACGACGACGGAGTGGAGCGAAGAGCTCGGAGTCACCGAAGAGGAGCTCTTCGAAGCCACGAGGAGGATGGCATCCCGCGACGTGGCACCGGGTCCGGACGGAATCCCAGGCCGAGTGTGGGCGGAGACGATCGACGCCATGGCTCCCCGCCTGCGACACCTGTACACCAGATGCCTGAGGGAGGGTGCCTACCCCCGGACGTGGCGGACGGCGAGATTGGTTCTGCTGCGGAAAGAGGATCGTCCGCCGGACTCGCCGTCCGCGTACAGGCCTATATGCCTGCTCGACGAGGTGGGGAAGCTGTTCGAGCGAATCATCGCCGCCCGTCTGGAGGCTCACATGACGGAGAGGACGCCCGGATGGCACGAAAGCCAGTACGGATTTCGCCGAGGCCGCTCGACGGTGGACGCGGTGAGGCGAGTCCGATCCATGGCCGAGGACACGGTCGCTCGCCAGGGGGTGGGATTGGCGGTATCGCTGGACGTCACGAACGCCTTCAACTCCATCCCTTGGACCAGGATAGTGGAAGCCCTGCGATACTTCGAGGTTCCGGCCTATCTCGTCGGGGTGATCCGGGCGTACCTGAGCGACCGGTGGATCCTGTACAGCGGGAAGGACGGGGAAGAGAGAAGACGCGTCGAGCGCGGCGTGCCACAGGGCTCGGTCCTGGGACCCATACTGTGGATCACGGCCTACGACTCGGTCCTCCGATGCCCCGTGCCCCCGGGCGCGGGCCTGGTCTGCTACGCCGACGACACGCTGGTTCTGGCCGGGGGACGATGGTGGAACGAGGCGGTGAACAACGCGGAGAACGCCGTGGCATGCGCGGTACGCGCCATTCGGACGCTCGGGCTGAGAGTGTCGCCGGCCAAATCCGAGGCCCTCTGGTTCTTCGACCAACGCCGCAGAGGAACCCCTCCTCCCGACCTCTCCGTGACCATCGACGGAGAAGAGGTGCCGGTGAGACGCCAGATGAGATACCTGGGTCTCACCATCGACAGCGGATGGACGTTCGGACCGCACTTCGAGCTCCTGGTCCCCAGGGTGACAGCCGCGGCCAACGCCCTGTGCGGCCTCCTACCGAACATCGGCGGAGCAGGACTGGGAGTCCGCCGACTCTACGAGGGAGTGGTCCGGTCCCGAGTCCTCTACGGGGCTCCCGTCTGGGCCGAAGATCTGGCGGCGAGTCGTCGCAGCCTGGTCCTGGTGAGAAGATTGCAGCGGACGATCGCCATCCGCATCGCCAGAGGATACAGGACGGTGTCCTACGCGTCGGCGACCGTGCTGGCGGCGTCCCCGCCGTTCGAGCTGCAGGCCCTCGCGCTCCGAAGGGTGTACGAACACCTGAGAGGTCCGAGCTCGGACGGGCGCTCGACGTCGACGCCACCGTCCAACAGCCAGACGGTCCGAAACATTCGGGAGGAGACGAAGTCGGAGATCTGGGAGCGATGGCGCTCTCGGCTGGTGGAGGAGGACGCCGTACGACCACATCGCGCCGTTCGCGCCGTGCTTCCGAACTGGGACGCCTGGAGAGAACACGGCGGGGTCCCGCTAACCTTCAGGACGACGCAGGTGCTCACCGGCCACGGAGTATTCGGCGAGTACCTGCTCAGGATTCGGCGGGAGGTGACGTCCATCTGTCACCACTGCGAGGAAGAGGAGGACACGGCGCAGCACACCCTGGAGCACTGCCCGGCGTGGGCAGAACCGCGACGCGTCCTGCGGCTCGACATCGGCGAGAGATTAGCCCCAGAAGCGGTCGTCGAGGCGATGCTCAGAGGGCGCCAGGAGTTCGTCGCCGTCCGCACGTACTGCGAGCAAGTGATGCTCGCGAAGGAGCGGGCGGAAAGAGACCGAGAAAGATCGCGCCATCCCTCGAGGACGTCGCAGCAGCATCAGAGAAACACCAGACGCCACGAAGGCGCGGCGCAGCCGCCGCCTTAGGAGCGTGAGAACAGGATCGAGGCGTTAGGGGGCGTGGTCCCCCCCTAACGGACCAAACAAGAACAGGACGTCTCCCTTCAAGATCTACAGGGAGATAGACGACAGGGGGCACCCCGGTAGTACTTCGCAAGAGAGCCCGGGTGTCCCTCGACCAAACGTCAGGACAGGCCACCGTGGAGTTTTAGTCGGTAAGAGTCCGACACTACCCGCGGCTGTGAAACAGCGGCGGGTGTCCATGAGGATTTCTCCACGTAAAAAAAAAAAAAAAAAAAAAAAGGTTGGGGTTAGGTTGGGGTTAGGTTGGGGTTAGGTTGGGGTTAGGTTGGGGTTAGGTTGGGGTTAGGTTGGGGAGCACGAGGCGGGTATGGGTTCTCAGGTCGTAGGACCACGCCCTGGGAAACCCCGATGGATCTGATGTTCTCCTATAGTCGGGTGGCGGCTGGTCGGTGCCTTTGGTACCCGTCGGTTCGCTGATCCGGTGCGGAGAACTTCGGAGAAGTTGGTGGGCCCATATCTGCCAAGACCACTCACCTCACCTTCTCGTGGGGCTCCCCGTCACCCTGCACCGGCCTTGACCGGGGTAGGGTGCGAAAGAGTGAGTGGCACCAGGATGCAGATTTGTTGACGACCCGGCGACCAAACAAACAAACCAAACATGGAAGATAAGAAACTAGGTAAAAACGTTTACGGTGCAGGGGAGGGATACCCCAGTACCGGCGCAGTCGTGGGTAGTCAAGTGGGCCCCGCTGCGTCGTCATCTCACGACCACGGCCGTTCGAGGGTGGACCGCCAGGCCCCCGGACGTGTTTCTGCGTCTGGCGAGGACAACGGGATGGAGATGGCGGAGGAATCTCCAAGGAGGAGGAGCACGAGGAGCTCGCTCAGGAGCACGGACAGGTCGGAGTACGCTTTTCTCGCTCCGCCCCTGGTCGACTATGCCACGTCATCGGTGGCAGTATGGCCGCGGACGCGAGTAAGGTCCGACGACGAGGAGTCCGTCGCCTCGATCTCGTCGCGTTCGTCGCTGGTCTCTGCGACGTCCAGGGGTAAGAAGAGGAGGGTCGCCATTACGACCCCGGACGTGCCCGAGGAACTGGACATCCTCGTAAGGACGAGCTCGCCCGCGGAAGTCAGCGCGGAGGTGACGATGCGCATCTCTGAAATCATGAAGGTTGCGACGATATCGTCCAACCTGAAGGGGACGTGCATAAAGACGCTGAAGGACGCGGCGAGCTACCTCACCGCCGCCTGGAAGCACGAGTCCTGCAGGAGAAGGTCCGGACAGGCGCGCGACAGCGACGTCGTAGACACGAGGCTGTCCGCGGTGGAGCAAGAGAACGCAGCCCTTCGCCAACAGCTGGCGATATTGACTGCTCGCGTTCAGGAGTGTCCGCGATGCACCGGCCCACTGTGCGAGTATGGCCGTCCTCCGCGGGAAGACAACAGCGACAGGGCACGCCTAGATGCCCTGGAGAAGGAGGTCCGGGAGCTCAGACCCTCCATCGTCAGGGACATCGAGGAGCTGCTCGGGAAACAACGACCGCGGACCCCCGACGCGCGTCGAGGCGCGGACCGCCCCGCTACTCTACGTACCCCCCAAACTGCGTCGCTCCCGAGGGAGCAGGAGGGTGGCGAGTCGTGGACGGTGGTGGAGTCGAGGGGGAAGAAACAACGGAAGAAGCGGAAGAAGACAGCCGCCGCCGCCGCCGCCGCCGCCGCCGCCGCCGCCGCTGGAGTCGAGACGGCGAGAAACGGGGCGACCGTGGCTCCGCCGGCGACGAGCGGACGCCAGCGGCTACCGCAGACCAGGACGACAGGCGCGCCGAAACCGAGCGCCGCCGCAGCGAAGAGAGGACCGCCGCAGGCTCCCAAGACGGTCACGCTCCCTCGAGCACCGCGAACATCCGCGGTGACTCTGACGTTGAACGAGGGAGCCAGGATGTCGTACGCCGACGTGCTGGAGGCAGCCAGAGCGAAGGTCCCGCTCTCGGAGGTGGGTGTGGAGTCCGTCGACATGAGGAAGGCGATGACGGGCGCCATAATCATCAGAGTCCCTGGGGACAGGGACAGGGGAAAGGCGACACTGCTGGCGACGCGTCTGGCCGAGGCGCTGGATCCGACGGCGGTGAGAGTCGCCACACCAACCAGGATGGCCGAGCTCCAAGTGACCGGGATCGACATCTCGGTCAAAAAGGACGAACTGCGGCGAGCTTTGGCCTCGGCCGCGGGATGCGGCTGCGCCGAGATGCACATCGGAGAGATCGGCGCCACCAGGGGCGGCCTCGGGTCCGTGTGGATCAAATGCCCGGTGGCAGGAGCCCGCAAACTAGCCCAGGCGGGGAAAATCGCCCTGGGTTGGTCGACAGCCAGGATCAGAGCGATCCCGAAGCGGCCCCTCCAGTGCTTCAAGTGCCTGGAGCTGGGGCACGTGCGCGCAACGTGCGTGTCCGGTGTGGATCGCGGGCATCTGTGCTACAGGTGCGGCGGTAGCGGACATCGAGCCAGAGGCTGTCCGGCCTCTGCTCCCAAGTGCCCTCTGTGCGAGTCGCTCGGGGCACCCGCCAACCACAGGATGGGCGGGGCGGCCTGCGCGCCCCCGAAGACCAAGAAGAAGAGGAGACCGATCCGCGAGCCAGCGGCGGAAAAGAGTCCAGGAAGCGCCGCGAAAGCAGCAGCGGCGGATGGTCGGGAGGAGGCCATGGAGGTGACCGCGTAATTCGAGCGCCTCCTCCAATGCAACCTCGGTAGGTCGAGAAGAGCGCAAGATCTGCTCTCTCAGACCATCCGAGAGAACGAGGTCGCCCTCGCGGCGGTGGCCGAGCCGTACCGCGTTCCCGACGTTCCCAACTGGATCGCGGACCTGGACGGAGCCACGGCGATAACTTGGACGTCAGCCTCGAGCGCCCCCGGCGTTCCGCTCGATCGCGGCCGCGGCTTCGTCGCGGTCGAGTGGGCTAGGATAGCGGTGGTGGCCGTCTACGTCTCCCCCAACATCGGCCTGGATGCGTACGGGGACTTTCTGGACAGGGTCGGCGAGTGCGTCAGGAGATGCCTTCCCCGCCAGGCGCTCGTCCTCGGGGACTTTAACGCCCATTCCACGCAATGGGGAAACCCCGGTACCAACTCTCGGGGAAGGATGCTCACCGACTGGGCCGCGGGTCTCGGGCTCGTGCTGGCGAACAGAGGCTCGGCGAGCACCTGCGTGGCATGGAGAGGGTCCTCCGTGGTCGACGTCACGTGGACTACCCCGGAGCTGTTCAGGCGGATCCACGACTGGAGAGTGGCCGAGGGGATGGAAACGCTGTCCGACCACCTCTACATACTGATGGAGGTGGCCCCCGAGACTGCACAGGCCGACAACGACGACGACGCCCGACGACGAGGAGAGAATCGATCCCGCCCACCACCGAGATGGCGGCTCAAGGAGAGGGACAAGGACCTGCTGCGGGCGGCGGCCACCGTCTCCGCCTGGAGTTGGGACGCCCGACGGACAACAGGAGCAGCATCATCGTTGGAAAGCGTCGACGAGGAGGCGGAAGAACTTCGCCGACGCATGAGCGCGGCGTGCGACGCCTCGATGCCGCGCTCCGTCCCGGGCGGTAGACGCGATCGCCGCGTGTACTGGTGGACACCGGAGATCGCGGAGCTGCGAGCGAGCTGCGTCCGAGCCCGCAGAAGATTCCTGAGGGCCCGCCGTCGCAGGCTGACGCGCGACGAAGAGGAGATCTCCAGCTGCTACGAGGCGTACAGAGAGGCGAGACGCACTCTTCAGCGGGAGATCAAGATCGCGAAAGCTCGGTGCTGGGCTGAGCTGGTCGAGGCGGTCGAATCCGATCCGTGGGGGCGGCCGTACAAGATAGCGACGAAGAAGCTGCGACCTACGGCGCCCCCGCTGACCGCGAACATGGACCCGGTGCTGCTGAACAAGGTCATCGGTACTCTGTTCCCACCGGAAGACAGGGACGCGGGACGATCAGCGCCATCCTCCTGCTTCGGCGGCGACGACGACGACGAGGAGGCGGTGACGACGACGGAGTGGAGCGAAGAGCTCGGAGTCACCGAAGAGGAGCTCTTCGAAGCCACGAGAAGGATGGCATCCCGCGACGTGGCACCGGGTCCGGACGGAATCCCAGGCCGAGTGTGGGCGGAGACGATCGACGCCATGGCTCCCCGCCTGCGACACCTGTACACCAGATGCCTGAGAGAGGGTGCCTACCCCCGGACGTGGCGGACGGCGAGATTGGTTCTGCTGCGGAAAGAGGATCGTCCGCCGGACTCGCCGTCCGCGTACAGGCCTATATGCCTGCTCGACGAGGTGGGGAAGCTGTTCGAGCGAATCATCGCCGCCCGTCTGGAGGCTCACATGACGGAGAGGACGCCCGGATGGCACGAAAGCCAGTACGGATTTCGCCGAGGCCGCTCGACGGTGGACGCGGTGAGGCGAGTCCGATCCATGGCCGAGGACACGGTCGCTCGCCAGGGGGTGGGATTGGCGGTATCGCTGGACGTCACGAACGCCTTCAACTCCATCCCTTGGACCAGGATAGTGGAAGCCCTGCGATACTTCGAGGTTCCGGCCTATCTCGTCGGGGTGATCCGGGCGTACCTGAGCGACCGGTGGATCCTGTACAGCGGGAAGGACGGGGAAGAGAGAAGACGCGTCGAGCGCGGCGTGCCACAGGGCTCGGTCCTGGGACCCATACTGTGGATCACGGCCTACGACTCGGTCCTCCGATGCCCCGTGCCCCCGGGCGCGGGCCTGGTCTGCTACGCCGACGACACGCTGGTTCTGGCCGGGGGACGATGGTGGAACGAGGCGGTGAACAACGCGGAGAACGCCGTGGCATGCGCGGTACGCGCCATTCGGACGCTCGGGCTGAGAGTGTCGCCGGCCAAATCCGAGGCCCTCTGGTTCTTCGACCAACGCCGCAGAGGAACCCCTCCTCCCGACCTCTCCGTGACCATCGACGGAGAAGAGGTGCCGGTGAGGCGCCAGATGAGATACCTGGGTCTCACCATCGACAGCGGATGGACGTTCGGACCGCACTTCGAGCTCCTGGTCCCCAGGGTGACAGCCGCGGCCAACGCCTTGTGCGGCCTCCTACCGAACATCGGCGGAGCAGGACTGGGAGTCCGCCGACTCTACGAGGGAGTGGTCCGGTCCCGAGTCCTCTACGGGGCTCCCGTCTGGGCCGAAGATCTGGCGGCGAGTCGTCGCAGCCTGGTCCTGGTGAGAAGATTGCAGCGGACGATCGCCATCCGCATCGCCAGAGGATACAGGACGGTGTCCTACGCGTCGGCGACCGTGCTGGCGGCGTCCCCGCCGTTCGAGCTGCAGGCCCTCGCGCTCCGAAAGGTGTACGAACACCTGAGAGGTCCGAGCTCGGACAGGCGCTCGACGTCGACGCCACCGTCCAACAGCCAGACGGTCCGAAACATCCGGGAGGAGACGAAGTCGGAGATCTGGGAGCGATGGCGCTCTCGGCTGGTGGAGGAGGACGCCGTGCGGCCACATCGCGCCGTTCGCGCCGTGCTTCCGAACTGGGACGCCTGGAAAGAACACGGCGGGGTCCCGCTAACCTTCAGGACGACGCAGGTGCTCACCGGCCACGGAGTATTCGGCGAGTACCTGCTCAGGATTCGGCGGGAGGTGACGTCCATCTGTCACCACTGCGAGGAGGAGGAGGACACGGCGCAACACACGCTGGAGCACTGCCCGGCGTGGGCAGAACCGCGACGCGTCCTGCGGCTCGACATCGGCGAGAGATTAGCCCCCGAAGCGGTCGTCGAGGCGATGCTCAGAGGGCGCCAGGAGTTCGTCGCCGTCCGCACGTACTGCGAGCAAGTGATGCTCGCGAAGGAGCGGGCGGAAAGAGACCGAGAAAGATCGCGCCATCCCTCGAGGACGTCGCAGCAACATCAGAGAAACACCAGACGCCACGAAGGCGCGGCGCAGCCGCCGCCTTAGGAGCGTGAGAACAGGATCGAGGCGTTAGGGGGTGTGGTCCCCCCCTAACGGACCAAACAAGAACAGGACGTCTCCCTTCAAGATCTACAGGGAGATAGACGACAGGGGGCACCCCGGTAGTACTTCGCAAGAGAGCCCGGGTGTCCCTCGACCAAACGTCAGGACAGGCCACCGTGGAGTTTTAGTCGGTAAGAGTCCGACACTACCCGCGGCTGTTTTCACAGTAGCGGGTGTCCATGAGGATTTCTCCACGTAAAAAAAAAAAAAAAAAAAGGTTGGGGTTAGGTTGGGGTTAGGTTGGGGTTAGGTTGGGGTTAGGTTGGGGTTAGGTTGGGGTTAGGTTGGGGTTAGGTTGGGGTTAGGTTGGGGTTAGGTTGGGGTTAGGTTGGGGAGCACGAGGCGGGTATGGGTTCCCAGGTCGTAGGACCACGCCCTGGGAAACCCCGATGGATCTGATGCTCTCCTAGAGTCGGGTGGCGGCTGGTCGGTGCCTTTGGTACCCGTCGGTTCGCTGATCCGGTGCGGAGAACTTCGGAGAAGTTGGTGGGCCCATATCTGCCAAGACCACTCACCTCACCTTCTCGTGGGGCTCCCCGTCACCCTGCACCGGCCTTGACCGGGGTAGGGTGCGAAAGAGTGAGTGGCACCAGGATGCAGATTTGTTGACGACCCGGCGACCAAACAAACAAACCAAACATGGAAGATAAGAAACTAGGTAAAAACGTTTACGGTGCAGGGGAGGGAGACCCCAGTACCGGCGCAGTCGTGGGTAGTCAAGTGGGCCCCGCTGCGTCGTCATCTCACGACCACGGCCGTTCGAGGGTGGACCGCCAGGCCCCCGGACGTGTTTCTGCGTCTGGCGAGGACAACGGGATGGAGATGGCGGAGGAATCTCCAAGGAGGAGGAGCACGAGGAGCTCGCTCAGGAGCACGGACAGGCCGGAGTACGCTTTTCTCGCTCCGCCCCTGGTCGACTATGCCACGTCATCGGTGGCAGTAGGGCCGCGGACGCGAGTAAGGTCCGACGACGAGGAGTCCGTCGCCTCGATCTCGTCGCGTTCGTCGCTGGCCTCTGCGACGTCCAGGGGTAAGAAGAGGAGGGTCGCCATTACGACCCCGGACGTGCCCGAGGAACTGGACATCCTCGTAAGGACGAGCTCGCCCGCGGAGGTCAGCGCGGAGGTGACGATGCGCATCTCCGAAATCATGAGGGTTGCGACGATATCGTCCAACCTGAAAGGAACGTGCATAAAGGCACTAAAAGACGCGGCGAGCTATCTCACCGCCGCCTGGAAGCACGAGTCCTGCAGGAGAAGGTCCGGACAGGCGCGCGACAGCGACGTCGTAGACACGAGGCTGTCCGCGGTGGAGCAAGAGAACGCAGCCCTTCGCCAACAGCTGGCGATATTGACTGCTCGCGTTCAGGAGTGTCCGCGATGCACCGGCCCACTGTGCGAGTATGGCCGTCCTCCGCGGGAAGACAACAGCGACAGGGCACGCCTAGATGCCCTGGAGAAGGAGGTCCGGGAGCTCAGACCCTCCATCGTCAGGGACATCGAGGAGCTGCTCGGGAAACAACGACCGCGGACCCCCGACGCGCGTCGAGGCGCGGACCGCCCCGCTACTCTACGTACCCCCCAAACTGCGTCGCTCCCGAGGGAGCAGGAGGGTGGCGAGTCGTGGACGGTGGTGGAGTCGAGGGGGAAGAAACAACGGAAGAAGCGGAAGAAGACAGCCGCCGCCGCCGCCGCCGCCGCCGCCGCCGCCGCCGCCGCCGCCGCCGCTGGAGTCGAGACGGCGAGAAACGGGGCGACCGTGGCTCCGCCGGCGACGAGCGGACGCCAGCGGCTACCGCAGACCAGGACGACAGGCGCGCCGAAACCGAGCGCCGCCGCAGCGAAGAGAGGACCGCCGCAGGCTCCCAAGACGGTCACGCTCCCTCGAGCACCGCGAACATCCGCGGTGACTCTGACGTTGAACGAGGGAGCCAGGATGTCGTACGCCGACGTGCTGGAGGCAGCCAGAGCGAAGGTCCCGCTCTCGGAGGTGGGTGTGGAGTCCGTCGACATGAGGAAGGCGATGACGGGCGCCATAATCATCAGAGTCCCTGGGGACAGGGACAGGGGAAAGGCGACGCTGCTGGCGACGCGTCTGGCCGAGGCGCTGGATCCGACGGCGGTGAGAGTCGCCACACCAACCAGGATGGCCGAGCTTCGGGTGACCGGGATCGACATCTCGGTCAAAAAGGACGAACTGCGGCGAGCTTTGGCCTCGGCCGCGGGATGCGGCTGCGCCGAGATGCACATCGGAGAGATCGGCGCCACCAGGGGCGGCCTCGGGTCCGTGTGGATCAAATGCCCGGTGGCAGGAGCCCGCAAACTAGCCCAGGCGGGGAAAATCGCCCTGGGTTGGTCGACAGCCAGGATCAGAGCGATCCCGAAGCGGCCCCTCCAGTGCTTCAAGTGCCTGGAGCTGGGGCACGTGCGCGCAACGTGCGTGTCCGGTGTGGATCGCGGGCATCTGTGCTACAGGTGCGGCGGTAGCGGACATCGAGCCAGAGGCTGTCCGGCCTCTGCTCCCAAGTGCCCTCTGTGCGAGTCGCTCGGGGCACCCGCCAACCACAGGATGGGCGGGGCGGCCTGCGCGCCCCCGAAGACCAAGAAGAAGAGGAGACCGATCCGCGAGCCAGCGGCGGAAAAGAGTCCAGGAAGCGCCGCGAAAGCAGCAGCGGCGGATGGTCGGGAGGAGGCCATGGAGGTGACCGCGTAATTCGAGCGCCTCCTCCAATGCAACCTCGGTAGGTCGAGAAGAGCGCAAGATCTGCTCTCTCAGACCATCCGAGAGAACGAGGTCGCCCTCGCGGCGGTGGCCGAGCCGTACCGCGTTCCCGACGTTCCCAACTGGATCGCGGACCTGGACGGAGCCACGGCGATAACTTGGACGTCAGCCTCGAGCGCCCCCGGCGTTCCGCTCGATCGCGGCCGCGGCTTCGTCGCGGTCGAGTGGGCTAGGATAGCGGTGGTGGCCGTCTACGTCTCCCCCAACATCGGCCTGGATGCGTACGGGGACTTTCTGGACAGGGTCGGCGAGTGCGTCAGGAGATGCCTTCCCCGCCAGGCGCTCGTCCTCGGGGACTTTAACGCCCATTCCACGCAATGGGGAAACCCCGGTACCAACTCTCGGGGAAGGATGCTCACCGACTGGGCCGCGGGTCTCGGGCTCGTGCTGGCGAACAGAGGCTCGGCGAGCACCTGCGTGGCATGGAGAGGGTCCTCCGTGGTCGACGTCACGTGGACTACCCCGGAGCTGTTCAGGCGGATCCACGACTGGAGAGTGGCCGAGGGGATGGAAACGCTGTCCGACCACCTCTACATACTGATGGAGGTGGCCCCCGAGACTGCACAGGCCGACAACGACGACGACGCCCGACGACGAGGAGAGAATCGATCCCGCCCACCACCGAGATGGCGGCTCAAGGAGAGGGACAAGGACCTGCTGCGGGCGGCGGCCACCGTCTCCGCCTGGAGTTGGGACGCCCGACGGACAACAGGAGCAGCATCATCGTTGGAAAGCGTCGACGAGGAGGCGGAAGAACTTCGCCGACGCATGAGCGCGGCGTGCGACGCCTCGATGCCGCGCTCCGTCCCGGGCGGTAGACGCGATCGCCGCGTGTACTGGTGGACACCGGAGATCGCGGAGCTGCGAGCGAGCTGCGTCCGAGCCCGCAGAAGATTCCTGAGGGCCCGCCGTCGCAGGCTGACGCGCGACGAAGAGGAGATCTCCAGCTGCTACGAGGCGTACAGAGAGGCGAGACGCACTCTTCAGCGGGAGATCAAGATCGCGAAAGCTCGGTGCTGGGCTGAGCTGGTCGAGGCGGTCGAATCCGATCCGTGGGGGCGGCCGTACAAGATAGCGACGAAGAAGCTGCGACCTACGGCGCCCCCGCTGACCGCGAACATGGACCCGGTGCTGCTGAACAAGGTCATCGGTACTCTGTTCCCACCGGAAGACAGGGACGCGGGACGATCAGCGCCATCCTCCTGCTTCGGCGGCGACGACGACGACGAGGAGGCGGTGACGACGACGGAGTGGAGCGAAGAGCTCGGAGTCACCGAAGAGGAGCTCTTCGAAGCCACGAGAAGGATGGCATCCCGCGACGTGGCACCGGGTCCGGACGGAATCCCAGGCCGAGTGTGGGCGGAGACGATCGACGCCATGGCTCCCCGCCTGCGACACCTGTACACCAGATGCCTGAGAGAGGGTGCCTACCCCCGGACGTGGCGGACGGCGAGATTGGTTCTGCTGCGGAAAGAGGATCGTCCGCCGGACTCGCCGTCCGCGTACAGGCCTATATGCCTGCTCGACGAGGTGGGGAAGCTGTTCGAGCGAATCATCGCCGCCCGTCTGGAGGCTCACATGACGGAGAGGACGCCCGGATGGCACGAAAGCCAGTACGGATTTCGCCGAGGCCGCTCGACGGTGGACGCGGTGAGGCGAGTCCGATCCATGGCCGAGGACACGGTCGCTCGCCAGGGGGTGGGATTGGCGGTATCGCTGGACGTCACGAACGCCTTCAACTCCATCCCTTGGACCAGGATAGTGGAAGCCCTGCGATACTTCGAGGTTCCGGCCTATCTCGTCGGGGTGATCCGGGCGTACCTGAGCGACCGGTGGATCCTGTACAGCGGGAAGGACGGGGAAGAGAGAAGACGCGTCGAGCGCGGCGTGCCACAGGGCTCGGTCCTGGGACCCATACTGTGGATCACGGCCTACGACTCGGTCCTCCGATGCCCCGTGCCCCCGGGCGCGGGCCTGGTCTGCTACGCCGACGACACGCTGGTTCTGGCCGGGGGACGATGGTGGAACGAGGCGGTGAACAACGCGGAGAACGCCGTGGCATGCGCGGTACGCGCCATTCGGACGCTCGGGCTGAGAGTGTCGCCGGCCAAATCCGAGGCCCTCTGGTTCTTCGACCAACGCCGCAGAGGAACCCCTCCTCCCGACCTCTCCGTGACCATCGACGGAGAAGAGGTGCCGGTGAGGCGCCAGATGAGATACCTGGGTCTCACCATCGACAGCGGATGGACGTTCGGACCGCACTTCGAGCTCCTGGTCCCCAGGGTGACAGCCGCGGCCAACGCCTTGTGCGGCCTCCTACCGAACATCGGCGGAGCAGGACTGGGAGTCCGCCGACTCTACGAGGGAGTGGTCCGGTCCCGAGTCCTCTACGGGGCTCCCGTCTGGGCCGAAGATCTGGCGGCGAGTCGTCGCAGCCTGGTCCTGGTGAGAAGATTGCAGCGGACGATCGCCATCCGCATCGCCAGAGGATACAGGACGGTGTCCTACGCGTCGGCGACCGTGCTGGCGGCGTCCCCGCCGTTCGAGCTGCAGGCCCTCGCGCTCCGAAAGGTGTACGAACACCTGAGAGGTCCGAGCTCGGACAGGCGCTCGACGTCGACGCCACCGTCCAACAGCCAGACGGTCCGAAACATCCGGGAGGAGACGAAGTCGGAGATCTGGGAGCGATGGCGCTCTCGGCTGGTGGAGGAGGACGCCGTGCGGCCACATCGCGCCGTTCGCGCCGTGCTTCCGAACTGGGACGCCTGGAAAGAACACGGCGGGGTCCCGCTAACCTTCAGGACGACGCAGGTGCTCACCGGCCACGGAGTATTCGGCGAGTACCTGCTCAGGATTCGGCGGGAGGTGACGTCCATCTGTCACCACTGCGAGGAGGAGGAGGACACGGCGCAACACACGCTGGAGCACTGCCCGGCGTGGGCAGAACCGCGACGCGTCCTGCGGCTCGACATCGGCGAGAGATTAGCCCCCGAAGCGGTCGTCGAGGCGATGCTCAGAGGGCGCCAGGAGTTCGTCGCCGTCCGCACGTACTGCGAGCAAGTGATGCTCGCGAAGGAGCGGGCGGAAAGAGACCGAGAAAGATCGCGCCATCCCTCGAGGACGTCGCAGCAACATCAGAGAAACACCAGACGCCACGAAGGCGCGGCGCAGCCGCCGCCTTAGGAGCGTGAGAACAGGATCGAGGCGTTAGGGGGTGTGGTCCCCCCCTAACGGACCAAACAAGAACAGGACGTCTCCCTTCAAGATCTACAGGGAGATAGACGACAGGGGGCACCCCGGTAGTACTTCGCAAGAGAGCCCGGGTGTCCCTCGACCAAACGTCAGGACAGGCCACCGTGGAGTTTTAGTCGGTAAGAGTCCGACACTACCCGCGGCTGTTTTCACAGTAGCGGGTGTCCATGAGGATTTCTCCACGTAAAAAAAAAAAAAAAAAAAGGTTGGGGTTAGGTTGGGGTTAGGTTGGGGTTAGGTTGGGGTTAGGTTGGGGTTAGGTTGGGGTTAGGTTGGGGTTAGGTTGGGGTTAGGTTGGGGTTAGGTTGGGGTTAGGTTGGGGTTAGGTTGGGGTTAGGTTGGGGTTAGGTTGGGGTTAGGTTGGGGTTAGGTTGGGGTTAGGTTGGGGTTAGGTTGGGGTTAGGTTGGGGTTAGGTTGGGGTTAGGTTGGGGTTAGGTTGGGGTTAGGTTGGGGTTAGGTTGGGGTTAGGTTGGGGTTAGGTTGGGGTTAGGTTGGGGTTAGGTTGGGGTTAGGTTGGGGTTAGGTTGGGGTTAGGTTGGGGTTAGGTTGGGGTTAGGTTGGGGTTAGGTTGGGGTTAGGTTGGGGTTAGGTTGGGGTTAGGTTGGGGTTAGGTTGGGGTTAGGTTGGGGTTAGGTTGGGGTTAGGTTGGGGTTAGGTTGGGGTTAGGTTGGGGTTAGGTTGGGGTTAGGTTGGGGTTAGGTTGGGGTTAGGTTGGGGTTAGGTTGGGGTTAGGTTGGGGTTAGGTTGGGGTTAGGTTGGGGTTAGGTTAGGTTGGGGTTAGGTTGGGGTTAGGTTGGGGTTAGGTTGGGGTTAGGTTGGGGTTAGGTTGGGGTTAGGTTGGGGTTAGGTTGGGGTTAGGTTGGGGTTAGGTTGGGGTTAGGTTGGGGTTAGGTTGGGGTTAGGTTGGGGTTAGGTTGGGGTTAGGTTGGGGTTAGGTTGGGGTTAGGTTGGGGTTAGGTTAGGTTGGGGTTAGGTTGGGGTTAGGTTGGGGTTAGGTTGGGGTTAGGTTGGGGTTAGGTTGGGGTTAGGTTGGGGTTAGGTTGGGGTTAGGTTGGGGTTAGGTTGGGGTTAGGTTGGGGTTAGGTTGGGGTTAGGTTGGGGTTAGGTTAGGTTGGGTTAGGTTGGGGTTAGGTTGGGGTTAGGTTGGGGTTAGGTTGGGGTTAGGTTGGGGTTAGGTTGGGGTTAGGTTGGGGTTAGGTTGGGGTTAGGTTGGGGTTAGGTTGGGGTTAGGTTGGGGTTAGGTTGGGGTTAGGTTGGGGTTAGGTTGGGGAGCACGAGGCGGGTATGGGTTCCCAGGTCGTAGGACCACGCCCTGGGAAACCCCGATGGATCTGATGTTCTCCTATAGTCGGGTGGCGGCTGGTCGGTGCCTTTGGTACCCGTCGGTTCGCTGATCCGGTGCGGAGAACTTCGGAGAAGTTGGTGGGCCCATATCTGCCAAGACCACTCACCTCACCTTCTCGTGGGGCTCCCCGTCACCCTGCACCGGCCTTGACCGGGGTAGGGTGCGAAAGAGTGAGTGGCACCAGGATGCAGATTTGTTGACGACCCGGCGACCAAACAAACAAACCAAACATGGAAGATAAGAAACTAGGTAAAAACGTTTACGGTGCAGGGGAGGGAGACCCCAGTACCGGCGCAGTCGTGGGTAGTCAAGTGGGCCCCGCTGCGTCGTCATCTCACGACCACGGCCGTTCGAGGGTGGACCGCCAGGCCCCCGGACGTGTTTCTGCGTCTGGCGAAGACAACGGGATGGAGATGGCGGAGGAATCTCCAAGGAGGAGGAGCACGAGGAGCTCGCTCAGGAGCACGGACAGGTCGGAGTACGCTTTTCTCGCTCCGCCCCTGGTCGACTATGCCACGTCATCGGTGGCAGTAGGGCCGCGGACGCGAGTAAGGTCCGACGACGAGGAGTCCGTCGCCTCGATCTCGTCGCGTTCGTCGCTGGCCTCTGCGACGTCCAGGGGTAAGAAGAGGAGGGTCGCCATTACGACCCCGGACGTGCCCGTGCCCGAGGAACTGGACATCCTCGTAAGGACGAGCTCGCCCGCGGAGGTCAGCGCGGAGGTGACGATGCGCATCTCCGAAATCATGAGGGTTGCGACGATATCGTCCAACCTGAAAGGAACGTGCATAAAGGCACTAAAAGACGCGGCGAGCTATCTCACCGCCGCCTGGAAGCACGAGTCCTGCAGGAGAAGGACCGGACAGGCGCGCGACAGCGACGTCGTAGACACGAGGCTGTCCGCGGTGGAGCAAGAGAACGCAGCCCTTCGCCAACAGCTGGCGATATTGACTGCTCGCGTTCAGGAGTGTCCGCGATGCACCGGCCCACTGTGCGAGTATGGCCGTCCTCCGCGGGAAGACAACAGCGACAGGGCACGCCTAGATGCCCTGGAGAAGGAGGTCCGGGAGCTCAGACCCTCCATCGTCAGGGACATCGAGGAGCTGCTCGGGAAACAACGACCGCGGACCCCCGACGCGCGTCGAGGCGCGGACCGCCCCGCCACTCTACGTACCCCCCAAACTGCGTTGCTCCCGAGGGAGCAGGAGGGTGGCGAGTCGTGGACGGTGGTGGAGTCGAGGGGGAAGAAACAACGGAAGAAGCGGAAGAAGACAGCCGCCGCCGCCGCCGCCGCCGCCGCCGCTGGAGTCGAGACGGCGAGAAACGGGGCGACCGTGGCTCCGCCGGCGACGAGCGGACGCCAGCGGCTACCGCAGACCAGGACGACAGGCGCGCCGAAACCGAGCGCCGCCGCAGCGAAGAGAGGACCGCCGCAGGCACCCAAGACGGTCACGCTCCCTCGAGCACCGCGAACATCCGCGGTGACTCTGACGTTGAACGAGGGAGCCAGGATGTCGTACGCCGACGTGCTGGAGGCAGCCAGAGCGAAGGTCCCGCTCTCGGAGGTGGGTGTGGAGTCCGTCGACATGAGGAAGGCGATGACGGGCGCCATAATCATCAGAGTCCCTGGGGACAGGGACAGGGGAAAGGCGACACTGCTGGCGACGCGTCTGGCCGAGGCGCTGGATCCGACGGCGGTGAGAGTCGCCACACCAACCAGGATGGCCGAGCTCCAAGTGACCGGGATCGACATCTCGGTCAAAAAGGACGAACTGCGGCGAGCTTTGGCCTCGGCCGCAGGATGCGGCTGCGCCGAGATGCACATCGGAGAGATCGGCGCCACCAGGGGCGGCCTCGGGTCCGTGTGGATCAAATGCCCGGTGGCAGGAGCCCGCAAACTAGCCCAGGCGGGGAAAATCGCCCTGGGTTGGTCGACAGCCAGGATCAGAGCGATCCCGAAGCGGCCCCTCCAGTGCTTCAAGTGCCTGGAGCTGGGGCACGTGCGCGCAACGTGCGTGTCCGGCGTGGATCGCGGGCATCTGTGCTACAGGTGCGGCGGTAGCGGACATCGAGCCAGAGGCTGTCCGGCCTCTGCTCCCAAGTGCCCTCTGTGCGAGTCGCTCGGGGCACCCGCCAACCACAGGATGGGCGGGGCGGCCTGCGCGCCCCCGAAGACCAAGAAGAAGAGGAGACTAATCCGCGAGCCAGCGGCGGAAAAGAGTCCAGGAAGCGCCGCGAAAGCAGCAGCGGCGGATGGTCGGGAGGAGGCCATGGAGGTGACCGCGTAATTCGAGCGCCTCCTCCAATGCAACCTCGGTAGGTCGAGAAGAGCGCAAGATCTGCTCTCTCAGACCATCCGAGAGAACGAGGTCGCCCTCGCGGCGGTGGCCGAGCCGTACCGCGTTCCCGACGTTCCCAACTGGACCGCGGACCTGGACGGAGCCACGGCGATAACTTGGACGTCAGCCTCGAGTGCCCCCGGCGTTCCGCTCGATCGCGGCCGCGGCTTCGTCGCGGTCGAGTGGGCTAGGATAGCGGTGGTGGCCGTCTACGTCTCCCCCAACATCGGCCTGGATGCGTACGGGGACTTTCTGGACAGGGTCGGCGAGTGCGTCAGGAGATGCCTTCCCCGCCAGGCGCTCGTCCTCGGGGACTTTAACGCCCATTCCACGCAATGGGGAAACCCCGGTACCAACTCTCGGGGAAGGATGCTCACCGACTGGGCCGCGGGTCTCGGGCTCGTGCTGGCGAACAGAGGCTCGGCGAGCACCTGCGTGGCATGGAGAGGGTCCTCCGTGGTCGACGTCACGTGGACTACCCCGGAGCTGTTCAGGCGGATCCACGACTGGAGAGTGGCCGAGGGGATGGAAACGCTGTCCGACCACCTCTACATACTGATGGAGGTGGCCCCCGAGACTGCACAGGCCGACAACGACGACGACGCCCGACGACGAGGAGAGAATCGATCCCGCCCACCACCGCGATGGCGGCTCAAGGAGAGGGACAAGGACCTGCTGCGGGCGGCGGCCACCGTCTCCGCCTGGAGTTGGGACGCCCGACGGACAACAGGAGCAGCATCATCGTTGGAAAGCGTCGACGAGGAGGCGGAAGAACTTCGCCGACGCATGAGCGCGGCGTGCGACGCCTCGATGCCGCGCTCCGTCCCGGGCGGTAGACGCGATCGCCGCGTGTACTGGTGGACACCGGAGATCGCGGAGCTGCGAGCGAGCTGCGTCCGAGCCCGCAGAAGATTCCTGAGGGCCCGCCGTCGCAGGCTGACGCGCGACGAAGAGGAGATCTCCAGCTGCTACGAGGCGTACAGAGAGGCGAGACGCACTCTTCAGCGGGAGATCAAGATCGCGAAAGCTCGGTGCTGGGCTGAGCTGGTCGAGGCGGTCGAATCCGATCCGTGGGGGCGGCCGTACAAGATAGCGACGAAGAAGCTGCGACCTACGGCGCCCCCGCTGACCGCGAACATGGACCCGGTGCTGCTGAACAAGGTCATCGGTACTCTGTTCCCACCGGAAGACAGGGACGCGGGACGATCAGCGCCATCCTCCTGCTTCGGCGGCGACGACGACGACGAGGAGGCGGTGACGACGACGGAGTGGAGCGAAGAGCTCGGAGTCACCGAAGAGGAGCTCTTCGAAGCCACGAGAAGGATGGCATCCCGCGACGTGGCACCGGGTCCGGACGGAATCCCAGGCCGAGTGTGGGCGGAGACGATCGACGCCATGGCTCCCCGCCTGCGACACCTGTACACCAGATGCCTGAGGGAGGGTGCCTACCCCCGGACGTGGCGGACGGCGAGATTGGTTCTGCTGCGGAAAGAGGATCGTCCGCCGGACTCGCCGTCCGCGTACAGGCCTATATGCCTGCTCGACGAGGTAGGGAAGCTGTTCGAGCGAATCATCGCCGCCCGTCTGGAGGCTCACATGACGGAGAGGACGCCCGGATGGCACGAAAGCCAGTACGGATTTCGCCGAGGCCGCTCGACGGTGGACGCGGTGAGGCGAGTCCGATCCATGGCCGAGGACACGGTCGCTCGCCAGGGGGTGGGATTGGCGGTATCGCTGGACGTCACGAACGCCTTCAACTCCATCCCCTGGACCAGGATAGTGGAAGCCCTGCGATACTTCGAGGTTCCGGCCTATCTCGTCGGGGTGATCCGGGCGTACCTGAGCGACCGGTGGATCCTGTACAGCGGAAAGGACGGGGAAGAGAGAAGACGCGTCGAGCGCGGCGTGCCACAGGGCTCGGTCCTGGGACCCATACTGTGGATCACGGCCTACGACTCGGTCCTCCGATGCCCCGTGCCCCCGGGCGCGGGCCTGGTCTGCTACGCCGACGACACGCTGGTTCTGGCCGGGGGACGATGGTGGAACGAGGCGGTGAACAACGCGGAGAACGCCGTGGCATGCGCGGTACGCGCCATTCGGACGCTCGGGCTGAGAGTGTCGCCGGCCAAATCCGAGGCCCTCTGGTTCTTCGACCAACGCCGCAGAGGAACCCCTCCTCCCGACCTCTCCGTGACCATCGACGGAGAAGAGGTGCCGGTGAGACACCAGATGAGATACCTGGGTCTCACCATCGACAGCGGATGGACGTTCGGACCGCACTTCGAGCTCCTGGTTCCCAGGGTGACAGCCGCGGCCAACGCCTTGTGCGGCCTCCTACCGAACATCGGCGGAGCAGGACTGGGAGTCCGCCGACTCTACGAGGGAGTGGTCCGGTCCCGAGTCCTCTACGGGGCTCCCGTCTGGGCCGAAGATCTGGCGGCGAGTCGTCGCAGCCTGGTCCTGGTGAGAAGATTGCAGCGGACGATCGCCATCCGCATCGCCAGAGGATACAGGACGGTGTCCTACGCGTCGGCGACCGTGCTGGCGGCGTCCCCGCCGTTCGAGCTGCAGGCCCTCGCGCTCCGAAGGGTGTACGAACACCTGAGAGGTCCGAGCTCGGACAGGCGCTCGACGTCGACGCCACCGTCCAACAGCCAGACGGTCCGAAACATCCGGGAGGAGACGAAGTCGGAGATCTGGGAGCGATGGCGCTCTCGACTGGTGGAGGAGGACGCCGTACGACCACATCGCGCCGTTCGCGCCGTGCTTCCGAACTGGGACGCCTGGAGAGAACACGGCGGGGTCCCGCTAACCTTCAGGACGACGCAGGTGCTCACCGGTCACGGAGTATTCGGCGAGTACCTGCTCAGGATTCGGCGGGAGGTGACGTCCATCTGTCACCACTGCGAGGAAGAGGAGGACACGGCGCAGCACACGCTGGAGCACTGCCCGGCGTGGGCAGAACCGCGACGCGTCCTGCGGCTCGACATCGGCGAGAGATTAGCCCCCGAAGCGGTCGTCGAGGCGATGCTCAGAGGGCGCCAGGAGTTCGTCGCCGTCCGCACGTACTGCGAGCAAGTGATGCTCGCGAAGGAGCGGGCGGAAAGAGACCGAGAAAGATCGCGCCATCCCTCGAGGACGTCGCAGCAGCATCAGAGAAACACCAGACGCCACGAAGGCGCGGCGCAGCCGCCGCCTTAGGAGCGTGAGAACAGGATCGAGGCGTTAGGGGGCGTGGTCCCCCCCTAACGGACCAAACAAGAACAGGACGTCTCCCTTCAAGATCTACAGGGAGATAGACGACAGGGGGCACCCCGGTAGTACTTCGCAAGAGAGCCCGGGTGTCCCTCGACCAAACGTCAGGACAGGCCACCGTGGAGTTTTAGTCGGTAAGAGTCCGACACTACCCGCTGCTGTTTTCACAGTAGCGGGTGTCCATGAGGATTTCTCCACGTAAAAAAAAAAAAAAAAAAAAAAAAAGGTTGGGGTTAGGTTGGGGTTAGGTTGGGGTTAGGTTGGGGTTAGGTTGGGGTTAGGTTGGGGTTAGGTTGGGGTTAGGTTGGGGTTAGGTTGGGGTTAGGTTGGGGTTAGGTTAGGTTGGGGTTAGGTTGGGGTTAGGTTGGGGTTAGGTTGGGGTTAGGTTGGGGTTAGGTTGGGGTTAGGTTGGGGTTAGGTTGGGGTTAGGTTGGGGTTAGGTTGGGGTTAGGTTGGGGTTAGGTTGGGGTTAGGTTGGGGTTAGGTTGGGGTTAGGTTGGGGTTAGGTTAGGTTGGGGTTAGGTTGGGGTTAGGTTGGGGTTAGGTTGGGGTTAGGTTGGGGTTAGGTTGGGGTTAGGTTGGGGTTAGGTTGGGGTTAGGTTGGGGTTAGGTTGGGGTTAGGTTGGGGTTAGGTTGGGGTTAGGTTGGGGTTAGGTTGGGGTTAGGTTGGGGTTAGGTTGGGGTTAGGTTGGGGTTAGGTTGGGGTTAGGTTGGGGTTAGGTTGGGGTTAGGTTGGGGTTAGGTTGGGGTTAGGTTGGGGTTAGGTTGGGGTTAGGTTGGGGTTAGGTTGGGGTTAGGTTGGGGTTAGGTTGGGGTTAGGTTGGGGTTAGGTTGGGGTTAGGTTGGGGTTAGGTTGGGGTTAGGTTGGGGTTAGGTTGGGGTTAGGTTGGGGTTAGGTTGGGGTTAGGTTGGGGTTAGGTTGGGGTTAGGTTGGGGTTAGGTTGGGGTTAGGTTAGGTTGGGGTTAGGTTGGGGTTAGGTTGGGGTTAGGTTGGGGTTAGGTTAGGTTGGGGTTAGGTTGGGGTTAGGTTGGGGTTAGGTTGGGGTTAGGTTGGGTTAGGTTGGGGTTAGGTTGGGGTTAGGTTGGGGTTAGGTTGGGGTTAGGTTGGGGTTAGGTTGGGGTTAGGTTGGGGTTAGGTTGGGGTTAGGTTGGGGTTAGGTTGGGGTTAGGTTGGGGTTAGGTTGGGGTTAGGTTGGGGTTAGGTTGGGGTTAGGTTGGGGTTAGGTTGGGGTTAGGTTGGGGTTAGGTTGGGGTTAGGTTGGGGTTAGGTTGGGGTTAGGTTGGGGTTAGGTTAGGTTGGGGTTAGGTTGGGGTTAGGTTGGGGTTAGGTTGGGGTTAGGTTAGGTTGGGGTTAGGTTGGGGTTAGGTTGGGGTTAGGTTGGGGTTAGGTTGGGGTTAGGTTGGGGTTAGGTTGGGGTTAGGTTGGGGTTAGGTTGGGGTTAGGTTGGGGTTAGGTTGGGGTTAGGTTGGGGTTAGGTTGGGGTTAGGTTGGGGTTAGGTTAGGTTGGGGTTAGGTTGGGGTTAGGTTGGGGTTAGGTTGGGGTTAGGTTGGGGTTAGGTTGGGGTTAGGTTGGGGTTAGGTTGGGGTTAGGTTGGGGTTAGGTTGGGGTTAGGTTGGGGTTAGGTTGGGGTTAGGTTGGGGTTAGGTTGGGGTTAGGTTGGGGTTAGGTTGGGGTTAGGTTGGGGTTAGGTTGGGGTTAGGTTGGGGTTAGGTTGGGGTTAGGTTGGGGTTAGGTTGGGGTTAGGTTGGGGTTAGGTTAGGTTGGGGTTAGGTTGGGGTTAGGTTGGGGTTAGGTTGGGGTTAGGTTGGGGTTAGGGTTAGGTTGGGGTTAGGTTGGGGTTAGGTTGGGGTTAGGTTGGGGTTAGGTTGGGGTTAGGTTGGGGTTAGGTTGGGGTTAGGTTGGGGTTAGGTTGGGGTTAGGTTGGGGTTAGGTTGGGGTTAGGTTGGGGTTAGGTTGGGGTTAGGTTGGGGTTAGGTTGGGGTTAGGTTAGGTTGGGGTTAGGTTGGGGTTAGGTTGGGGTTAGGTTGGGGTTAGGTTGGGGTTAGGTTGGGGTTAGGTTGGGGTTAGGTTGTGTAGTATGAAAGGAGAGACGTTTAGCACTCCCCTAGACAAGGATGGAACACATATAAATGGTAAGGCACTGTCGCCTTTCGGCGGCTCTTACCAAATTTTTGGGGAGCACGAGGCGGGTATGGGTTCCCAGGTCGTAGGACCACGCCCTGGGAAACCCCGATGGATCTGATGTTCTCCTATAGTCGGGTGGCGGCTGGTCGGTGCCTTTGGTACCCGTCGGTTCGCTGATCCGGTGCGGAGAACTTCGGAGAAGTTGGTGGGCCCATATCTGCCAAGACCACTCACCTCACCTTCTCGTGGGGCTCCCCGTCACCCTGCACCGGCCTTGACCGGGGTAGGGTGCGAAAGAGTGAGTGGCACCAGGATGCAGATTTGTTGACGACCCGGCGACCAAACAAGCAAACCAAACATGGAAGATAAGAAACTAGGTAAAAACGTTTACGGTGCAGGGGAGGGAGACCCCAGTACCGGCGCAGTTGTGGGTAGTCAAGTGGGCCCCGCTGCGTCGTCATCTCACGACCACGGCCGTTCGAGGGTGGACCGCCAGGCCCCCGGACGTGTTTCTGCGTCTGGCGAGGACAACGGGATGGAGATGGCGGAGGAATCTCCAAGGAGGAGGAGCACGAGGAGCTCGCTCAGGAGCACGGACAGGCCGGAGTACGCTTTTCTCGCTCCGCCCCTGGTCGACTATGCCACGTCATCGGTGGCAGTAGGGCCGCGGACGCGAGTAAGGTCCGACGACGAGGAGTCCGTCGCCTCGATCTCGTCGCGTTCGTCGCTGGCCTCTGCGACGTCCAGGGGTAAGAAGAGGAGGGTCGCCATTACGACCCCGGACGTGCCCGAGGAACTGGACATCCTCGTAAGGACGAGCTCGCCCGCGGAGGTCAGCGCGGAGGTGACGATGCGCATCTCCGAAATCATGAGGGTTGCGACGATATCGTCCAACCTGAAAGGAACGTGCATAAAGGCACTAAAAGACGCGGCGAGCTATCTCACCGCCGCCTGGAAGCACGAGTCCTGCAGGAGAAGGACCGGACAGACGCGCGACAGCGACGTCGTAGACACGAGGCTGTCCGCGGTGGAGCAAGAGAACGCAGCCCTCCGCCAACAGCTGGCGATATTGACTGCTCGCGTTCAGGAGTGTCCGCGATGCACCGGCCCACTGTGCGAGTATGGCCGTCCTCCGCGGGAAGACAACAGCGACAGGGCACGCATAGATGCCCTGGAGAAGGAGGTCCGGGAGCTCAGACCCTCCATCGTCAGGGACATCGAGGAGCTGCTCGGGAAACAACGACCGCGGACCCCCGACGCGCGTCGAGGCGCGGACCGCCCCGCTACTCTACGTACCCCCCAAACTGCGTCGCTCCCGAGGGAGCAGGAGGGTGGCGAGTCGTGGACGGTGGTGGAGTCGAGGGGGAAGAAACAACGGAAGAAGCGGAAGAAGACAGCCGCCGCCGCCGCCGCCGCCGCCGCCGCTGGAGTCGAGACGGCGAGAAACGGGGCGACCGTGGCTCCGCCGGCGACGAGCGGACGCCAGCGGCTACCGCAGACAAGGACGACAGGCGCGCCGAAACCGAGCGCCGCCGCAGCGAAGAGAGGACCGCCGCAGGCACCCAAGACGGTCACGCTTCCTCGAGCACCGCGAACATCCGCGGTGACTCTGACGTTGAACGAGGGAGCCAGGATGTCGTACGCCGACGTGCTGGAGGCAGCCAGAGCGAAGGTCCCGCTCTCGGAGGTGGGTGTGGAGTCCGTCGACATGAGGAAGGCGATGACGGGCGCCATAATCATCAGAGTCCCTGGGGACAGGGACAGGGGAAAGGCGACGCTGCTGGCGACGCGTCTGGCCGAGGCGCTGGATCCGACGGCGGTGAGAGTCGCCACACCAACCAGGATGGCCGAGCTCCAAGTGACCGGGATCGACATCTCGGTCAAAAAGGACGAACTGCGGCGAGCTTTGGCCTCGGCCGCAGGATGCGGCTGCGCCGAGATGCACATCGGAGAGATCGGCGCCACCAGGGGCGGCCTCGGGTCCGTGTGGATCAAATGCCCGGTGGCAGGAGCCCGCAAACTAGCCCAGGCGGGGAAAATCGCCCTGGGTTGGTCGACAGCCAGGATCAGAGCGATCCCGAAGCGGCCCCTCCAGTGCTTCAAGTGCCTGGAGCTGGGGCACGTGCGCGCAACGTGCGTGTCCGGTGTGGATCGCGGTCATCTGTGCTACAGGTGCGGCGGTAGCGGACATCGAGCCAGAGGCTGTCCGGCCTCTGCTCCCAAGTGCCCTCTGTGCGAGTCGCTCGGGGCACCCGCCAACCACAGGATGGGCGGGGCGGCCTGCGCGCCCCCGAAGACCAAGAAGAAGAGGAGACCGATCCGCGAGCCAGCGGCGGAAAAGAGTCCAGGAAGCGCCGCGAAAGCAGCAGCGGCGGATGGTCGGGAGGAGGCCATGGAGGTGACCGCGTAATTCGAGCGCCTCCTCCAATGCAACCTCGGTAGGTCGAGAAGAGCGCAAGATCTGCTCTCTCAGACCATCCGAGAGAACGAGGTCGCCCTCG